>NW_027669467.1:0-281981 GCF_964194185.1 Rhinolophus hipposideros | reverse complement strand
AGTTATCAGTCACTTGCCCTTATTTGTTTCAGGCCATAGATCCAACACACATTCTATGCGCTGTGGTTTCAATGTGAGTTCAGTTTGCAAGCAGTGCTATTATTTCTACACCACCCTAACTGCCAGCCATTGGTGAGCCTTACTCCTGTGTGGAGGTATATCCATCAGTTGTACCTCAGTTTTCAAGTATCTTAATTCTGACTAGAGACATATCCACAAATGAGCAGATACCACTACAACCCACGCTGCATCTTATTATAACACAGCTGCTCCCCACTATAACACAGGCTGCTCCTTATTATAACACATCTGCTCCCCACTAAAACACACGCTGCTCCTTATTATAACACCTCTGCTCCCCACTACAACACAGGCTGCTCCTTATTATTACACATCTGCTCCCCACTACAACACACGCTGCTCCTTATTATAACACCTCTGCCCCCACTACAACACACGCTGCTCCTTATTATAACACCTCTGCTCCCCACTAAAACACACGCTGCTCCTTATTATAACACCTCTGCTCCCCACTACAACACAGGCTGCTCCTTATTATTACACATCTGCTCCCCACTACAACACACGCTGCTCCTTATTATAACACCTCTGCCCCCACTACAACACACGCTGCTCCTTATTATAACACCTCTGCTCCCCACTAAAACACACGCTGCTCCTTATTATAACACATCTGCTCCCCACTAAAACACACGCTGCTCCTTATTATTACACCTCTGCTCCCCACTAAAACACACGCTGCTCCTTATTATAACACCTCTGCCCCCACTACAACACACGCTGCTCCTTATTATAACACATCTGCTCCCCACTACAACACACGCTGCTCCTTATTATAACACCTCTGCTCCCCACTAAAACACACGCTGCTCCTTATTATAACACCTCTGCTCCCCACTACACCACACGCTGCTCCTTATTATAACACATCTGCTCCCCACTACAACACACGCTGCTCCTTATTATAACACCTCTGCTCCCCACTAAAACACACGCTGCTCCTTATTATAACACCTCTGCCCCCCACTATAACACGTCTCCCTTCACTGTAACATGCACTCCCCCCACTATAACACCTCTGCCCCCACTATATCACCTCTGCCCCCCTATAACACGTGTGCCCCCCACTCTAACATGGCAGGAAGGCCACCACTGAGTCTCTCTTGCTGGAGCACCCCAAGAACACGGCAGGTGCTCAGTAAACCAGTGCTGCGCCGGCTGAATGAAGGAACAAACTGTTATTATCTTCCCATCACGACTGTGTCATCCTCAGGAACACCCCTGGCCAGCCTGTCCCTGCACATCTAGTGTCAGCTCTGTCCTCTGTGGTGTGGGGTCAGGTGCCTGCAGGGGACCTTTCCGCGCCTCGGTGGGGGCCCTGTGCTGCTACCTGAAACACGACACCCAGGTGAAAGCCTGCTTTCTCCTGTGCAAGCGTCATCTTAAACTCAGAGATGCAGCTCCAGGAGGGCCTGCCCCCCAAACCTGGGCAGAACCCACCAGAAAAGTCTGGCTCTCCCCTGATGAGGAAGGTGCTGCCATCACTCCCTCCCTGAGAAATCCGGGGCCATTAGAATTGTACCCGCTCTCACGTGGACTCCAACTTTGAGCCAAGCGATGAGCATGGCCTTTAAAGAGTGGTATTGCTGTGGGCACCCGTTTGCTTGGTTAGTGCTCAGCCCAAGGGCCCACAGTGGGGAGACAGCGCCCGCTCCGGCTGCCCCCTCTGCACCCATTCTGAATTGCAGTGCTTGAACTTGGGGTCTCCACGTGGCCTTCCCTGGAGAAAAATAGCCTCTCCACAGTGAATGGCCAAGCTGTGCCAATGTGCACGAGACGTCACTGTGGGGGGGCACCCAGGAGAACGTGCACTGCCCAGAGCATAAATAAATAAATAAATAAATAAATAAATAAATAAAAATAACAAACATCGGCGTCAATGTAGAGAAACTGGAACACTTAAACATCGCTTGTGGAAATGTCAAATGATGCAGCCTATCTATATAACCGCTCAGGATTTCTTCAAAAATAAAAAAAAATTACCACATGGCTAAACAACTACTCCTAGATATATATTCCAAGGAACTGAAAATAGGTATTCAAATGGAAACTTTTACACAAATATTCATAGCAGCATCTTCACAATAGCCAAAAGGTAGAAACGATTCAAAAGTGCATCGATGAAAGGAGAAAGAAAATGTGGTAAATCCATAAGTTGCAATATTATTTGGCCAGATAAAGGAATAAATTAAATGGTACAGCCACTGTGGAAAATGGTATGGCTGTTCCTTAAAACTTAAAGACAGAATTAATGAATGATCCAGCAATTCCACTTCCGGGTATATACCCAAAAGATTTGAAATTAGGGACACAAACAGATCATGTGTACATCCGTATTCATAGTGGATTCACAGTAGCCAAAAGGTGGAAGCCACCCAAGTGTTTACAGATGAACGAATGGACAAAAAGTGGTATATACGAGGGGACTAGTATTCAGCCTTAACATCTAAGGAAATTCTGGCGTGGGTTACCACACGGCTGAATGTGGAAGTCATTACGCTAAGGGAGAAAAGACAGCTACAGAAGGACAAACATTATTTGATTCCACTTATATCAGCCATGTACCAAAAGCTAATTCAGAGACAGAACGTAGAATGTGGTTGCCAGGGGTTGTGGACAAAATGGGAATGTGGACTTATTGCTTTATGGATACAGTTTTAATTGAGGAAAATGAAATTCTGAAGTTGGATGGTGTTGGTGGTATTTGTACAACGACGTAAACGCAGTTAATACCATAGAAACATGTACTTCAAATGGTTTAAACAGTAAATGTTGTGCTGCATATAATTAATCACAATAAAAAAAATTAGTGAAGTACTGATACCTGTGAGAACACGGATGGGCATTGAAAACATCTTAAGTGAAAGAAGCCTGGCATGAAGGGCATCCAAGATAGGATTCACTTCTGAAGGTTAAATACAAATTTATGAAAACCAGGGAAAGCCTCAGTGACAGTTCCAGAAAAAGAGTCACATCAGAATGGTGAGAGACATTTTCACACAGCTGGGACAGGTGGTGAAAGCTGAAGTGGGGCCATGGAGTGGATTGTAATGTGGAAGCCACAATCATATCCACACGTGGGGGTCATGTGGTGATTCCCGGGGAAAGCACACCTTTTTGGGATGAAACTCACTGGAGAACTCGGTGTGAAATGTCGGAAAGTGATGACAGCGGCAGAATGTGAGTGCAGAGAAAGAGTACCCGTAGTGCTACGGAAAGTTTTCCAGACTTTTGAAATTACTGGAGAGTAAACTACTGGAAACAACCATGTCAGGACCACACCAGAAAAACAGAACGCATCCGAGCTCATGACAGACGCCAAGACCCATGCAGACCCCGTTCACCCAAGGGGGTGCAGCTGATCGCCCTTGTTAACTAGAGGCGATGAGGGAGAATATATTAGTACCCACTGTGCCTTGGGTACGTGACCTGGGATGTGGAAGACACAGCGGCCTTTTTAATTTCGGTTTTCCACATCACCCCAAAAGTCTGTAGTGACCAAAGCAGGGTGGTATTGGCATAAAACCAAACACATAGATCAACGAGCAGAATGGAGCTTAAGATTGAATCCACATAAATGACGCTGGGGACACTGGCCAGCTGTACGCAAAACAGCAGCACTGAACACGATCTGACACCACAAAGGAAAACCAGCGATTTCCCCACTATGTCCTTCCTCTGCAGGTCCTCTTGTGGCCGACACGCCTCCCCGCCCCCACCTGTCAGCAGAGTTCACGCACAGGAGGATTCTCCCTACCTCTCCTCCTGTGTCCACGCCTCCCGGGGAGATAACTGAGGCGAAGCATGCGCAGAAGGACGTCCCTTGTTGTCCCCGAAGCAGCGGCTCCTCCAGGATACACCAAGTTCCCTCACAACAGATGCCACCACAGCATGCGAGAGACATCATGGTGGCTCTCGCCCCAGCTGTCGCATGAGACTCGGGACCCTGGCTCTCATGAAGACGGGCTGCCCTCTGTCTCGAGAGGCTGGCCCCTGGCTCTCATGCCAGAGTCCTACCCCGTGCTCACTTAGTTCTCTGAAAAAGTGGTACCACAGGAAGTGATCACTTCAATTGGGCCTGGAGGAAACGTGCGTGGGAAACCGGTTTGGAGAAAGTACCCACATGTGTACTCACCTGTGTTCAGATGAGAGGAGACACCAGAGCTGGACCATGGACCTCAGATCCAGACCTCTAAATGGACCATTGCCCCACATAGCCAGACACCAGGGCCTGAGCAGGACCCCTTACCAGGGACCCTGGACCCTAATCTCCAACCCTGACCCTGACTTCTCACCCCCTGCCTCCAACCCTGCAGCTGTAAACCCCTGAACCCTTAAACATTTAACATCCCTGAACATGAACTATTACTATGAAAAACACCATGAGATCACATGCTTTGGAAGAGAAGAGGACGCCACCAAGAGACAGAGCAGATGTTAGATGCAGGAGGCTGCTGCTGGTGCCAGCCCATGTGTTACAGGGTCAGGGAGTCCTTACAGTGCTGTTCTCTAGGCAGTGACGGAAAACCCCGCTGCTCAGCAGGAACCTTGAATGAGTTGTCCTTTTGGTCTGGGTTCTCCAAAGGCCCAGAGGAAAAGAGTGACGTTTCTTCCGGTCTGGATACTCTCTGAGCTGAGAGCTCACACTGGTGTCTGCTCTGTGAAATACACAGGCGGTCATGTCAGTTTCATGCTGTAGGACTGCGGTCGAAACTGCAAAATCCTGAAACTAAAAGCATTAAAATTCAGATGCCCTTTCTCTACCTTTTGACTTAAAGCTGCAGATGAGCCACGTTTTATGTTAAGTGTGTAACCGAAATGTTATGAAAAGCTTTCCCCTTTCTTAAGAGTATCTCAGTTACCACTGAGAGGTCAAACCACCATTTCAATGCCCACACTAAGTACACATCAGTTGCCAAGAAAACATAGTAAAAGCAGACATTCTGTTCACAGATATTAATATTAAACGTTTAACATTTTCCAAGTCCAAAAAGAATAAACGACCCATGCTTGCTGCTCCCTGCATGGGGTTCTTCAGTGACAGTTTCCATGGGAGTCCCAGAAAGACCACAGAGCGTTTTACAACGCACATGCGTTGGGTCCTGTTTGCCCCCTGTGCACTGAGCTGTGTGTGGGACACTGGCAGCAGTGCCTCGAACTTATTTACTATAATGAGAGGACGAGGCAGTGTTACTGCATATGGGGCCTGGGTCTGCAAACATCGCATCGCCCACTCCTCCCACTGCATGCCTCTATTGTAAGGGTGAGATTCGGGGAATCAATAACACACTTAGACTTAGCTAGTTTGCAGTGTGACTCACCGCAGAGCTCGCTATCCAGCCACCTGTAATTAAACCCAGTTATTGATCCACCTGATATTCAGCTGTTTTCTCTTTGTTTCTCCCCTCAATGATTAACTGTTTGTTCCCTTTCTCAAGTAAACCCATACCTCGTGAACTAACATCCTAACCTGGGAAAGAGCAATTTCGTAATCCCCAGGCACCCGGACACTGGAATCCAATTTACAACTTCTTGCACTTTTTTACTGGTGATGCATTCGAGTCCCAGGCCGCTATGGCTAACTCCTAGTTTGGAGTCCGGACATAACTTTGTCTTCAAACAGACTAGACCCCAGGAAGGATGTCAGCCCTCAAACCAGCCTGACCGACTCCTCCTTTCCTACGTAAGAAAAAGCTAACCAGAAGTTAGGTGCAGCTGTCCACCCTCAGACACTGGACTCTGCGCCGGCGACTCCCCCTCACCCCCAACCCCCCGTGTTTCTCTCTTTCTTACCAGAGGCAGCCGTCATTGTTGGACACTGCCATGGGCATTCTCTCTCTGCCCTAACTGTCATAAAAGCTTCCTTTGTAGAGTCTGTGAATGCTTTCACCTTTTGTAAATTCCACGCCACAACACCTATCTGTCCACAGGGCTAACTTTGGAAATATGTGTATTTTTACAACGTGTACATTCTCGGTTATCCTGTCTTATTTAGGTTGTACGTGTCATTACATCTGACATTCATGTAACTACAGTGCGATGAAAAAGATTTCCATAACAATATCCCCTGAAAAAATTACCTTGCTGAGTGGAATGACTTATATCTCACATTAGTGGGCGTTCATTCAGTTTATAAGACCTTTCAAACAAGTACACGTTTACTAAAGTAAGGTGCATAAAGGCCCAACTAGCATAAAAATAAGGATAAAGTTGAAATCAATACACTAACCATGGACATGATCATTTATTACTATCAAGTATTATGAACTGTACGTAATTGCAGCTGTTGTACTTTTAGACGACTGGCATACGTGAATTCCCCATGCACGTAGGTTAAAATTCAATTTTATCTTATTAACCCGATTCTTAATTTGATGATTAGCTCAGCTAGAAGAAGTTGTTCTTCTGGACAGAGAGAACAGTGCCTCAGGGACAGACAGAAGGAAAGGAAGGAAGATGATTTGTGAAACAAAGAAAAGGGAGATGAGATCACTCCTCAGAAATGCTACAGCTACAGCTACTTGTAAAGGGTTATAACACTATTAGCATTGCAGGCTGGGAAAAATCTCCACCCCTGTGTCCTCAGGACAGTTCCCACAAGGAAATCCCTCTTCCTGATGGGAGGGAGTGATCAGCAGAGACACACCCTGGGAACGCCCTGGAAACGCCCTAGGCTCCACCTGTGACTCCACTCCTGATTGTTTCCCACCCTCATTAAAATATAATCCTAAATTTTGTTTGTTTCAGCACAGTCGCTCTCCTCCTGTGCCTGTGCACTCCTGCATTTTGGGGATATATTTTCTTTTTAAAAACAAATCCTCCTCCTGCTTGCCTTTGCTCAAGAGTTGTTCCTACATCCTGGAATGCCTTCCTGTGATGACTGACCTGCTCTCCAATAACACACTTACTGGGTCAGAGCAAAACAAATAATTGTGAAGCCCCCACAGTATTGGGGAAGCCTGCAAGGAGAATTAATGGCCAGGGCACTGCTGGCTCCTGGCAACCACCGCAGCTGGCAAGGACGTCTGCCGCCAGAGGTAAGCGGTGTTTTTGTTCACGCTGTGAGCCTTTCTGGTGTATGTATTTATGCAGGGTTTGAGAGAATTTAGAAGTACTGCACGTCCTTTTCCCCTCCTCTACAAGTAGACTGGCAGGAAAATATATTTGTGAACCTAGCTTCTCGAGAGTAGAGACTCACAGGTTTTCTTTTTTTTTTTAAATGAAATTAAAATATATCTCTTGTGAAAATACAAGTTATTTTTACTAAAACCTAAAATAAAATATATGGTTCTATTATTGATAAATATTAGTAAAATATTAATTTGTATGAGGATGTAGGAAATTAGGGTATATTGATTCCATCGGGCTTGCAGCTTACAGTTCAGAAATAAAAATATGTAGTGTGCAAGACGTTCATTTTCGGTTAGTTTAGAAAATCTCCCTATTTCAAAAAACAGTTAAAACCTCGTTCAACATTGCTCAATCAAAATTATAATGGCACCAAAGTTCCCATCATCTTTGTGGATTTGGGAGGCTAAGAATTGATCTTTCCCCTCTTGAAGACTCAGGAATTTTTTCCCCTTTTCACTATCAAAGAAAACATAGTGTATATGAGCCCCTCTCTTCTTGCTGTACCAATGGCAATGAATAGTGACGGAAATGGACTCACTATGTGGTTTTAGAAACAGTTATAAATTAGTTATTTGTCTTAAGGACTGCCTATCTATTTGAGACTGTGAGGGAGAGTTCTTTCAGGAGAGAAGAATCTTGTTGATTTTGAAGAACTAGGTCATGTAGGTTTGCCAAAATTAGTGAAGTATCCTAGTTATCAAATATATTTTTATTAGTTTCAGGTGCACAAGACAAAGTAATACTTAGACATTTATCATTTATATCCCTCACACTGTGTGAACCCTTCTCCCCCCATCCACTACCCCTCTGACATCGCACACAGCCATTACATTTCCACTGTCTCGATTCCTAATGCTGTACTCCACTTGTAAGTATATACATACACATATATACACATATCTATATATATAAAATTATAGTTGGCATTCATTATTGTTCAGCTTCAGGTGTAAAGTGCAGTGATCAGGCATCCACATCATCCCTGAGGTGGTCTCCCAAATGGGACACGTGTCCATCGGATATCCTACAAAATCTTTACAACATTATTGATTACGTTCCCCAAATCAATTTTCAAAACCCCGTGGCCATCTTGTGGTTACCGACTGTTTTCTAATCCCCTCACCTTCCCCCTTATCCCCCCCCACCCATCTAGCAACCCTCAGTTTTTCCTCTTTGTCCCCAAAACTGTTTCTGATTAGTTCATTCACTTATTCTTTTCTTTAGATTCTGCATATAAGTGAGATCATATGGTATTTGTCTTTCTCTGTCTGACTTATTTCACTTAACATAATGTTCTCTAGGTCCATTCCTGTTGTTGCAAATGGTAAGATTTCTTTCTTCTTTATGGCTGCGCAATACTCCATTGTATAAATGTACCACAGTTTCTTAATCCGGTCATCTACCGATGGGCATTTCAGATGTTTCCATGTCTTGGCTATTGTGTATAGTGCTGCAATAAGCATAGGAGTGCATAAAGATTTTTGAATTGGAGTTTTGGATTTCTCCGGATAGATACCTAAGAGTGGAATTACTGGATCATAGGGTAGTTCCATTTTCAGATTTTTGAGATACCTCCATACTGTTTTCCATAGTGGCTGCACCAATCTGCAATCCCACCAACAGTGCACAAGCGTTCCCTTTTCTCCACATCCGCGCCAGCACTTGTTGTTTGTTGATTTATTGATGATAGCCATTTTGACTGGGGTGAGGTGGTATCTCATTGTGGTTTTTATTTGCATTTCTCTGATGGTTAGTGAGGTTGAGCATTTCTTCATATGTCTGTTTGCCATCTGTATGCCCTTTTTAGAAAAATATCTCTTCAAGTCCTCTGCCCATTTTTTAATTGGGTAGTTTGTTTTTTTGGAGTTGAGTTGAGTGTGTTTTTTATAAATTTGCGACATTAACCCCTTATCAGATATATCATTGGCAGATACCTTTTCCCATTCATTGGGATCCCTTTTTGTTTTATTGATGGTTTCCTTTGCTGTGAAAACACTCTTTAGTTTGATGTAATCCCACATGTTTATTTTTTCTCTTCCCTCTCATGAGGGGATATGTCCACAGGTTTTCTTTAATGAAGTGATCACTTCAATAGGGCCTGGAGGAAATGTGCGTGGGAAACCAGTTTGGCGAAAGTACTCACATGTGTACTCACCTGTGTGTTCAGATAAGAGAAGACACCAGAGCTGGACCATGGACCCCAGATCCAGACCTCTAAATGGACCATTGTCCCACATAGCCAGACACCAGGGCCTGACTAGGACACCTTACCAGGGATCCTGGACCCTAATCTCCAACCCTGACCCTCCCTTCCCGCCTTCCCTTCCAGAGATGGTCATTTTTTGTGTCTCTATGTCTCTTGTGTCGTTGGTCCTGACAAGGAAACAGTGACAGAAAGCCACAGTGACAGAAAGCCTTTGTCTTCCTTGGTCAAGCTGTCAAAAGGCTTTTTGGTTTGAGTAGCTATTAAAATCCTACCATCAGTGGCCAGAGTATGGATCCTTTGAATTGGAAAAACTTCTAAATTGGAAAATGTGTTAGAGAACTCTCATAACAAAGCTGTTTTTTTGGACCCTAGAGATAGACCACATGTTTAATACTAACGGATACAAGGAAATTTAACTATTCTTAAGATTTTGAATTAGTTCTTCAGCTTCTTGGGTCTTAATAGATGCTAATGTCAACATTAGATTTAAAATACGCAGAAGAGAAAATCAAGAGATGTGTAAGTGTTAAAAATCTTTACGGAGATTTAAGATTTTGAGAACTGGTATGTTGAAACTGGCTTGAAAGGATTTAATAACCAATCAGAAACCTGAGAAAAATGGAAGCTGATTTTTCAGTCCGATAGACGTGAGAAAGTCTCAGCATCACCCTGGACCCTCTGCTGAGTAGATCTGAAATGGAAACAGAGCCCACAACTGTCCCAGGCCCGCTGAGGTAAATAAAATAAAAATTTCAAAGGGGCAGTTTTAACAATACAAGCCTCCCCTTTCCAGCCTGGCTCCCCTTTCCCAGCCTCCTTAAAGACTATGAAGCACAAATAAAACCCTGAGCACAATCCCCTTAGCAGTAGACAGGAAGACTCCATGCAGGAGCCTCACAACACTTTACCTGCCATGTGTGTTTAGCTTTTCCTGAATTACCTGTAAATCTCCCATTTTTACGTCTAAAGCCTAAGAGCCAACTGCCACCTTTGTCTAAAATGTCATATTTACCTGATTTCTCCTCACTGTCTTTGGAATTTTTGTGTGTGTGTGTGAATTCTAGGTGCTCATAGATTACAATTCCTGGTCTCTGTCAGCAGTTGGACAGAAGATAGCAGGGGTGCGAGGCCTTTGTCTGCTTTCTGAATTTAGGTAGGCAGAAAAAGTATCTGTGCAGCTACTTCCTGCACCTAGAGACTCGAGGGTTTTCTCTATTCTTTCCTCCATGAGATGTTCTTTATTCTTTCCTCCCAGAGATGTTCTTTGTTTCTTGTGTCTGTGTCTTGCGTATCCTTTGCCCTAAGAAGGAACTACCATGGGGACAGAACACAGGCACAGGCTCCAGTAAGACTGTCATTGGAGCCGGCCCCACTGGCTGGGGAGTTAAGTGTTTCTCTCCAGACCCGTGTCTGCAGAGACAAACTTTGCTGTGGGTCCCTCTCTAAAAGTATCTTTAGGTTTTTCTTTCCTTCTTGTTCTGAGTCCTGGGAGCTTGGCTTTGTGACCAAGGAAGCTAATCCTCTTTGGTCCCCACCTTCGGCCAGGTGCACTTACTCCATTGCACCTGGTGGCCAGTGAGATAAGCTGGGGTTCCCAGTGCACCTCTGCCTGGCTGTGCCAGCTCCCAGGGGACTGTGCTCTGAGGGGCCTCTGCCCATAAGGGGCATCTGTCCCCCCCAGCCTTCCTTACCCTTTAGTGCTGGTCAGATCCCGGTCTAGTAGCACCTGCTCGGGGCCACAGATTAGTGGGTTTGGGGCTGGAGGTGCCTCACATTTTGTGGGAGACCTGAGACACTCTGTCCACCCCACCATCCCTACTGCCTATGTGATGAAGGTCTGTGCTTTCTCTGACTGTCTTTGGGGGTGACCCTTTGGCTCTGGGAGGGCTGCTTCCTCTGCACTCGGTGTGGAGGGGCCTCTGGCTTCCTGGCCTGAGCTGTAAAGAGGCTGCTTGGTGTCTCACTATTTAGACCTCACTATCCACATCAAGACGATGGGTCCTTGGAATGGGGAAAACTTATAAATTTACATTGTGTTATAGAACTCTTGTGACAACCAGCTGTTTTCTTGGTAAAACATCGTGTGTGTTCTCTATAGTTGTTACTAACTCTGTTAATTTGTGATCTCTGTGTGAAACCAGTTTGTGTTTGTGTGTGGTAAGACGTTTTGTAGCTCCGTACGGTGTTACCAGTTTGTGATATTTGATTGGCTTGAACAAGTTAAATGATTATATAAAGTAAGAAATAAAATACAAACAAACAGAAATACTTTATGATCTGGTGAAATAGTTGATGTTAAAGCTGGTTTTAGTTTGGTTTGATTACATAGTCATGCGTTTGAAAATTATCAGCACAAAATACAATTTTTTCTAACTGGGTTTATAAAAATTAGTTATCTGTTAAAAATATGTCAAGAAAATAGCTTTGGTCATTACTGACTTTGAAATCTCAAAGTTTTAACTACTATATCAAATAGGTACAATTAAAATAAAAGGTAAACTTTTAAGTGATAATTACATTGTATATATACATGGAAAAGATTTTCCAGGTGTCTTTGGTAATTGGAAATTATAAAGTTTTATCCTATAAATTAAATGATGCATCATTATTGAATGTCTAGAGCATTTCCAAGTAGCAGAATAATGAAACACTAAGTACTGAACATTGATTTATCAACTTTTTTGCTATTTATTGTAGATGAACTAAATATTTTTGGGTGTATTAGTAAACATGTCTTCTGCCACGTTAGAATTTTTGTGCTAAGAGGAAACCTATTTCTAGAAGTTATGAAATATGTTCATAATTGCATCAAGCTAAAGAATCCTGGTGTAGCTGCAGGATTGGTCACTTAGTTTCCACTGCTGATTAAGATGGACATTTGAATTGTTTATGTCTCTGCTATTGTGAAGAGCGCTTCTGTGGATTCATGTATCCACCTTTAACAACTGTTTTCAATTTTGGGGGTATATTTCTAGAAGTGGGTCTGTTGAGCCACATGGGCATTTTTTTGTGGGGTGGAAATTTCCAAGTGTTGTATGCAGAAGCCACACCATTGTAATTTTTCACGTTCAATGTTTAAGGGTTCTAATTTTTCTACATTGTTGCTGCTGTTTGTTAGTTTTAGTTTCTGGATTATAACCCTTCTGGTACTATGTGAGGGGGTATCACATGTGGTTTTCATTTGCATTTGCATCAGGACTGAGGATGTGGAACATCTTACTGTGCTTGTTGACACTTTGCAGGTCTCATCTGGACAAGGTTCTATTCAATTCTATTTTAAAATGTTAGTCATTTTCTTTTTTTGTTCTTGAGTTGTAAAAGTTCTTTGTCTCCTGGATAGCAGACTATTATCAGATATATAATGCGTACCTGTTTGGTTCCATTTTATGGCGTGTCTTTTCGCTTTCTGGATTGCTTATTTTGATGCATGTATGTTTTTAATTTTGAGGAAGTCTAATTTATCTTTTTTTTGTTGTATGTGCTGTCATATCTAAGAAACCATCGCCAATCCAAGGTCATGACAATGTATCTCCACGTTTTGTTTGAGAGTTTATACTTTTACTGCCTGTATTTAAGCCCTTCATGTATTTTAAGTTTTGTGTGTGGTGTGAGGTTTGGGTCCAATTTCATTTCTCTTCATTTGGATGGTCATTTGCCCAGTACCATTTGTTGGAAAACCCTTCTTTCCCCAATGTCAGGGTGTCTGCCCTTTGTGGGTCTGGACATGGCCCTGCGACCACCCCCCTGCATGGGAGCGGTACAACTGCGGCTGAGTTTCTATTTGACGCCAACAGCATGGTAGGATATAACATGCGTGCATACATCCACCTGAAACCTTGACTCCGACGCCGAACGCCAAAACGTGGCCTCACCTCGCCTGTAACTACTCATCCTGAACGCAAGAAATACCTAAATCATGTGGTGGGACAACTGGACATTTCATTACAGAAAGTTTCAGTTCAGAAACTGGTGGCAGTCCTCTCAAATATTGAAAGGGGTGAGGTCCTTAAAAGATGATAATTGATATTGATTGTGACAAGACTGCCAAAAATGACAGTCCACTCAGAGAAAAGGCTCAGAAAGGGCTCCAAAATGAAACTCGTTCTGT
This sequence comes from Rhinolophus hipposideros, assembly GCF_964194185.1. Taxonomy (NCBI): domain Eukaryota; kingdom Metazoa; phylum Chordata; class Mammalia; order Chiroptera; family Rhinolophidae; genus Rhinolophus; species Rhinolophus hipposideros. The sequence goes on along the minus strand of NW_027669467.1, from coordinate 268,455 downwards.
GTTCAGACAGATCACAGCTACAGTGACAGTCCTGCCACTATTGGAAGTTTCTTGTTCATTTGATCTACTGATTTATACAAATATTAGGTTGTGCCTGAAAAATGGGAAGAGTCAGGACTATAGTTGATCACCAATTGTGAGCACGTCTGCCTTCCTGCCTCACTGCCATCATCCAGAGTAAATCGCATGGTGGCCTACAGACTCCCTGGTAATGCCTGAAGATGAGAACACTAACGTAAATCCTCAGATGTGCTTCTCCTGAAACCAAGTCAACTGTAGTTCATATATTTTATAGCTTAACTTTTAGATGGGGGAAAAGTTAACATACTTTACAGGACCGTGGATGATTGTCCCATTTTGGGGGTATCTGTTTGGCTTTCGAGGGTGTTGCCACAATTTTTTGCAAACTGTTCCAAAAAGGGACCCAGCAGATTACTTTGGCCTTGTAATGTTAATTCCTTGAAGGTGGTGACTGTAGATAGGAAAAGTTTTGGTATGAAACAAAATGCTATCCCAAGTCACACCCTTTCATCAAGTGACTTGACTCAGAATACAGGTAGGGAAGTATTTAAAGATGAAACACAGTAAATGAAGTCTGATTACTCAGAATCTTCGTTTAGGTCCTAAAGTATCTGATAATACATAGATAACAAAATATTGCTATTCAGTCCTTTTGCCATTTATTTCATTTATATAGTAACCATACTGAAAAGAAATCTCCAATTATCGGATTGTAATTTATACAAATTACACTCACAAAACTAATATTTGTAGCGTTTAAATTCCAGTCATAGAGCACTTTTAAAAATGTCTTTCTGAGGGTGGCCTGTTAGCTCACTTGGTTAGAGCATGGTGCTGCTAACACCGAGGTTGCTGGTTAAATCCCCACATGGGCCACTGTGAGCTGCGCCCTCCTTAGCAAAAAAAAAAAGGAACAGAAAAAATAGAAAAAAAGCGTATTTCTGTGTTTTATAAATTAAAGTTGTAAATGACAATGATAAATTTCATGTGTATGTTCAAAAATAATCTACTGATTTAGACCGACGGGTTTATTTCTGGGTCCTCAATACAATTCCATTGATCTCTATGTATATCTCTATGCCAGTGTCACCATGTTTTCCTTACTGTGGCTTTGTACTAATTACGAATTACGTTTGGGAAGGGTGAGCCTCCAACCTGATTTTGTGTTTGAAGATCCTTATGGCTCTTTTTTTCCCTGGAAATTTGCTGTGAATATTAGGATCAGCTTGCACGTTTTTCCACAAAGGCCTTGGGGCCTTTTCACAGGAATGACACTGAATCCTTACATCGCATCTGTTCTGTTGCCATCCTAACAATTTCCATCACCATGCAATGGCCTCACGTTTATGTAGGTAGTTTCCTTTAATTTCTTTCAGCAAACAAAGACATTATGTTTTGTAATTTTCAGTGTAGAAGCCTTGCACTATTCCTAAGTATTTTATCAACGTTGATGTGATTTAAAATGGAATTGTGTTCTTAAATTCTTTTTTAGATTACTCCTTGCTAGCGTATACAAATAAAACAGATTCCTGTGTATTGATATTTTGTCATTCAACGTTGAATTACTTTACAGTAATAATAATTTTTTTGTTGATTCTTTTGGAAGTTATGTATTTCAGATGCGACTTGTCATCTGTGCATAGACAGTTTCAGTTCTTCCTTTCACATAGAGAACATCACTACAACTCTATAAGGGACATAGATCTGTGTCTTCTGTTTTTGTGACCTACTTCTGATTTGACTGGTTAGGGGCTAGTAGTGTCCTCACAGGGCTAGGGTTGGGGCTGAGGGGCAGTGTGGTGCTGAGTCAGGGCTTAAAGTGAAGATTGTGGGTTACAGTTTGGTTAGGGTTTATGTGTATTGTTTATGGCTACATGTATGTTACATGGTTTATGAGATTGATTATGGGTTACATGGATGGTTTATGGCTATGTGTTTTTGGTTATAGTTTATAGTCACGGTTTATGGATATGGTTCATAGTTTGTGGTTTCTGGAGATAGTTTAGTATTACGTTGAGGGTTTAGGTTACGGTTTATGCTGTTGGTTATGGTTTATGGTTGTAAGGTTTTACGTTTATGTTAAGGTTTAGATTTAGGCTTAGGGCTAAGGGTTTAGTGTTTAGGTTTTACAGGTTAGGTGTTTGGTTTGGGGTTAGGGTTAGGGCTCAGTGATGTGCAATCTGTTGCTTTCCTGACCCAGCATCTGTTCTCTGGCCCCAGTCCAGCACCTCAGCTTCCAGGGAACTCAGTGGCTTCCAGTCCTACCTGACATATCAAAATCAAGACTTCCTGGGTGCAGGATATGAGGACACTGGGTAGGGATCGATCTCAGGGGAACTTCCAAACTGCTTTGTCCCCTTTCCTTCCCTGTCCCAGGAGAGGGAACTCCAGAGCAATGTGACGAGAATAAGTGGGAAGATGAGGTCCTGGATGGATCATTGCTTAGTATTTTCCTTATTTTAGGGTCCATTTTGTTCATGGAAATCACCCATTTCGACGCAATAGGTGTATCTTAACTTTAGTTTTACTTTCTCCTCTCTTTCCAGAATTGTTACAATCAACGTACACATGGTGATGCATGACTGTTCACTGAAGTCTGTATTTTATTCAGATTCCTGCTTTCAGGCCCAGTCTCAGTGCTGACACCTCTGTCTGTCAAAGCCCGCACCAGACAGGTTAATGGTGACAGCTGGGGGTACCTGGTGAGTGAACTGGGGTGTTATGATAGGAAATGAGACCAGGAGAAGAACATGAGGCCTGATAAAGTCGCAACACTGTGCTGATGACAGAGACTTTCCTCTCCAGCCCCAGTGAAGCTGCTGGTGGTTGTAGGCACAGGAAGTGACGGGGTTAGACCCCACCTTAGTTAGAAAGATGGAGCTGGTCCCAGTGTGCAGGTTGCCCTGGACGAGGGAAGGACGGCAGCAGGGAGACCCGTGAGAAGAGCGGTGAGAGGCGCTCTGGCCTGAGCTGAGACAAGGGCCTTGAATTTGGAGATGAGCAGGGTTTGAAGACCAGGGAGGGGCTGTGGTGAGCGCTGCCCTGTGGACGAAGCTGGCACAGATGCCAGAGTCAGCACTCAGGGGACTGGCTGTGTGGACACCAACAGGAGAGCGCATTCTGCCACCAGGAGACTATCTGCTAATAGTCCTTCTATTTGCTCATAGATCCTTCCAGCCCATGGAGGTAGAGAAAGGACTGAGAAGGGAAGAGGGAGGGGGAGTGAGGGACCATCTCCTGTGGGGCAGGAGCTGACCTGCATCACCTCACTGATCTCACAGCCACCCTGAGAGGGAGCCGTTATCCCCACCTGACAGGTGAGGACACTGACTTCCCATGTCTTTGTCTGAAGTCACACAGCTAGTGCTTGGAGGAGACAGAAGCCAGCTCTGCACCTGTCTGAGGCTCACGCACCCCTCCATAGGGAAGGTGTCACCCCAGACTCCATTCTGAGCAGCCAGGAAGCTCTTGTCAGTTGTGACCTCAGAGGAAGGGAAGATGGGGAGAAGCTCCCTCATGTCAGATCCTTCCTTCCAGACAACCTCACAGCTAATAGCTCACCAATGGTCGACTACCTCCTAGCCATCAGCCTCAATCCGCAGATCCATGGGGAGCATGCACACTGCATTTTTCCCCGACCCCAAGACAGACACTTCCTCGGTTTTTCTCACATTCCCTAAGCTCCAGGAAACTTGGTCCATCTCAAACACCTGAACCTGTCAGACGTTGACAAACTGGGAAAGAGCCTTGCCACCATCTTCTCACCACATCCACAGCAGCAATTGCTGGATCACCCCTCCTGCTTTCATTTGTCTCAGCTGCAAAAACAGCTGAACCCCCTGTCCTGCCACTCCACCCAGGCTCCGTGATATGGCACCTGATTTCCACTCCACCTCGTTTTGACTTTGTAACATCCTGCAGGAAAAACTCAGAGACTAACGAACTGTGATCCCTACCCTCTCCTCTTTTCCTCATTGCGTGAACCACACAACTCCAACCTCACTCCAGCCCCTTCTCTCTCCCTCCAAATCCTCTCCGTTATCTCTACCTTTCTCCTTATCTCTACTTGTCCATTTTAGAGCTCCTTTTCTTTGATTCCATCACCTGATTTTCAACCCAAGAAGACTTGAGTCCCATTATTGTCTTTATTATATGACTCTTCCCTCTCATAACACTTTGCCTACCATTACCCCTTATCTCTACCCAGCTCACAAGCTAATTCTTCATCTTCCATATATGCTTGCCTGCTCACCAATTGTACAGGGACTTACATCCTAGGTTTCCTTTCTCCAGATATTGAGATCACCCCCAATAGTCAATTTCTACCTCTCCCCACATATACTCTCATGCACCAAAGATGGTCGTTCTCCTTATCCGCTTTTAGTGTCACTGAACATCTCTGTGGGAGTAACGAAAGGAACGGCAGGGCTAGGAGTCCCCTTACATGAATTTCAAACCCTGCCACAGGATCTCAGCCAGGCCCAGAATCACAGACACCACCTCAGGAACCAAGTGGCGATCCGAGTTTACAGCTAAGAGTGGCTCTTGATTTGTTCTCCTCATAGGGCCTTTAACTATTATCTTTTATGGTCCTAGCCTTTGGTCTTTGCCTCTTCCACCTTTTCACCCAATTCCTGCAGAGCCTACTCCAGGTGTGCACAAATGGAGCTGTCCATAAAATGCTTCACCTACAGCAACATTACCAGCCCCTTCCACAATGTCTCCCTCCTCTCTCCACCTTCATTCAGCCTGAAGAAACTACAGAATAGAGACACGGTGGCCTTTCTACATTTTAATAACAAACAAGTCTGGAAGGGTAGGTCTCTGAATGTTAGAGACCTTCATTTAATGTTAGGTCTCAGAGACCTTGACTTACAGACAGAGCCATGTTGGCTGACCTACACAAACAGAGCCATGCTTGTAACAACAAAAAATACCACAAAAGAGCTACTAGCTTGCTGTCATTCAACATTTCATGTTCAATCAATGCTATCCTGTCTGCACAGCCCCTATAAAAACCTCCTCATCCCCTCTTCAGGACTGGAAGTCTCCTTTAGACATGCAGTCCGGATTGTAGCCATCTTTTGCACAGCCAATATACTGTTGCTCTCTTACAATAAAGCTTTCTTAAGTTGCCTGACTGTGTGCATTCCATTTCCAGCCAACCTATCAAAGAATACAAGTGATTCTCAAGTGACTTTTATATAAATCATGTTGTAATAACATTGGTTTGGAAAGTTTGGTTGAAATATGCTCTAGATTTGAGAGCTGAGGATTTTTCAATGTAAAGGAATATGCCCCGCAATGTTTGTCTTCAACTTAGAAAAGCAGTCTTTTCTTATATAAGAGCTTATGAAATGAGCTATTTCACTGTCTGCCTCTATTGCTAAAAATCTTTCTTGGTGATTGAGCATTACATTTGGTAACCTATAATATGGAATGCATATGATTCTTTCCTATCTATATCTACGTATCTATGTACGTACGTATCTATCTATGTGTGTGTATCTGACATTTAAATAGATACCCACACATGCATGTGTATATACTCATAAACACACAAAAGAATGTAAAGAAAAACATATTCACACTTATTTGTCTTACCCATCATTTTATGGTTCTAACAGATTACTTGCTATATATTGCAAACAAAATATCTCCAAATATGTGGTAAAAGATCATAGGTTTACAATAAAGAACTAACTATACGTGTCTGTCTCAATCTTGCCCTTCCTGTACAAGTCCAACACATGCCCTCCATCAGTTTTTCTTTTTGAGTTCTTTGGGTGATTAATGTTTATTCTCCAAATACTGCTTCTGTATCTAAACGTTATTCTGCAATTGATGTTATATTTTAACTATTGCCTTCCTCATATGATAGATGAGGATGATCTCCCTTACATCCCCTATCTACTCTTTTGGGTAATTTATTGAATCACTATTCTGATTTGTCAACTATGCAAATTCAAACAAGATACGTACACCTGCATTTCCTATCCCACAAACCAGAGCCAAAATCTCTTGACTTCACATTTCGTTAAGATGAGGACACCTGTAAGGCTCAGGAGGAGGCTGACGCTCGGTAAGTACATGAGTTCTCTCCCTACCCAAGAAGGGTGCTAGAATTCCATTCCCTACTCTGTAGGTCCATTGCTGTGACTCCTCTGCCCCACAAAAAGGAAGTTCTGTCATGAAATTTAAATGAATTATCTGTCTTTCATGAATTTATTACATCTGGAATATTTTTCTAAGCTCTCAATAATTATATATTCCATTGAATCTGATTTTTATCTCTGGACCACATTTTCCAAAAATGTCATCTTCTACTGGTTTTCTTGGTACTTATACTAACTCATTTCAGTATTTCCTGGATTCCTTAGTGTCCTCAAATTCATACATTTTGACATACATTTATACATGTAAATAGCTTCTAATATTTTAATATTTTAGATTTAGAGAAGAGCTACAAAAATAGTACACAGTGCCCTTATTTCCATTAGCTAGAATTTCCTAATGTTAGCATGATCAAAATTAAGAAGTAAACATTTTACCCGAGGGTAAGGGGGGAGGGGAGTGGTAGATAAGGGTAAAAGGGATCAAATATATGGTGATGGAAGGTGAACACACAATGGAATTTATAGATGATGTAATACAGAATTGTACACCTGAAATCCATGTAACTTTACTAACAATTGTCACCCAAACAAACTTCAATTAAAAAAAAGAAATAAACATTGGTACAATACTGTTTTCTAAACTCGAGACTTTATTTGGATTTCACCAGTTTCCCCTAAAGTGTTGTCTTTCTGTTTCAAGATCCAGTCCAATCCAATCTTTGATTGCCATAGTTCTCCTCTAATCTGTAATAGTTCCTCAGATTTTCCTTGACTTTCAAGACTTTGACACATGTTAAGCGTAATTCTCAGCTATTTTATAGGCAGCTCCTCAATTTTGATTTTGTCTGATATATCCTTATAAGTACAATACAGTTATGGGTTTTTGAGATGACTATCAGAGAGGTGACACGCCCTTCTCACTGCACAATTTCAGGGAGGGCATGATGTAAATCTGTATTATTACTGGTTATGTTAAACTTGGTCATTTTATTAACGTAATGTCTACCATGTTTTTTCATTGAGAAGTTCCTTTTTCCCCCTCGATAAATAATATTTAATGGAGATACTTTACGACTGAAAGATACTATTTTTCCTTAAATTTTTGACCTGCTGATTTTTTTGTTAAATCTTATCCAGATATCATATCCTTCAAGGCAGCATGCTGATCCTCTTAGTAATTCAAGTACTTCCCTGCCCCTCAACTAAGGATAGATTGTCTTGTTCTCTTCTCCAGCTGCAATCTCTTTTCACTAGTATTCTAAGAGCAAAGTGTTTGGTTCCCCTGCCCCACAGATCAAGGCTCCTATTCAAAAGAGGAGGTAGAGAGAAAGTGTCCCAGTGGAGTTCAATGCTCCTTCTACAGCGGCGCTCTTCCCCATCACGTTTTTCACCAGGAGAAGCATTTCTTAGGATTCTCCAGCTCTTGTGTGAGTGCCTCCCAGGGTTCATGGAGAAAAAACCATGCGAAAGGATGCAGATTTCATTTCCCTGTGATTTGTTCCCAAGTTCTGATATCTCTCTCATTATTTTCAGGCTCACTCATATTCTTTCACTTATATACAAATATCTGATTGTACACATTTAAGAACAAAGAAACAAAAATATTTATTGCAAGCTCTATCTGTGGAGAAGGGGCTTGTGCATGACAGGCCCCACCTCAGAATGAGCATTTAAGACATAAGACAAAAATTCCTTCAGACCCTTTTTTCCTTTACTTTGCCTTCCACAATATCAGAAATTAAGTTTTTACACTATAAGTTTTGCTCTATTCCACTTCTACTAAAAAATCTTTTCATAGCCCTCTGTTGGTGAGGCGAGGCGAGGCGAGGCAAAAAAGCCATGACGTGACATCTCATTGTGATTTTCATTTTCATTTCTGTGATAATTAGTGATGTTGAGTATTTTTTCATATGTCTATTAGCCATCTGTATGTCCTTTTTGGAGAAATGTCTATTCAGGTCCTCCGCCCGTTTTTTAATTGGATTGTTTGTTTTTTTGTTGTTGAGTTGTATGAGTTCCTTACGTATTTTGGGTATTAGTCCCTTATCAGAGGTGTTGTTTACAAAAGTCTTCTCCCATTTGGTTGGTTGCCTCTTTATTTTGCCAATGGTTTCTTTTGCTGTGCAGAGGCTCTTTAGTTTGCTATAGTCCCATTCATTTATTTTAGCTTTTACTTCCCTTGCCTTTGGAGTCAAATTCATAAAATGCTCTTTGAACCCAAAGCCCATAAGTTTAGTACCTATGTTTTCTTCTATGCAATTTACTGTTTCAGATCTTATATTTAGGTCTTTGATCCGTTTTGAGTAATTTTGCTACATGGTGACAGATAACAGTCTAGTTTCATTCTTTTGCACCTGGCTTTCCAACTCTCCCAGCATCATTTATCGAAGAGGCTGTCTTTTCTCCTTTGCACGTTTTTGGCTTCTTTGTCAAAAATCATCTCCCCATATTTATGTGGGTTTATTTCTGGGTTTTCAATTCTATTCCATTGGTATAGGTGCTCCGATGTTCATTGCAGCACTGGAAACAACCAAAGTGTCCTTCGGTAGATAAATGGATAAAGAAATTGTGGTGTATATACACAATGGAATGCTATTCTGCCATAAGAAAAGATGAAATAGTGCCATTTGCGACAACATGGATGGAACTTGAGATTATTATGCTAAGCAAAATAAGTCAGACAGAAAAAGTCGAGAACTATATGATTCCACTGATATGTGGGATCTGAAAGCAACAAAGAACAAGACAGACAAATAAACAAAAACTCATAGACACAGACAATAGTTTAGTGGTTACCAGAGGGTAAGCAGGGAGATGGGTGGTAGATGAGGGTAAAAGGATCAAATATGTGGTGATGGAAGGAGAAGTGACTCTGGGTGGTATCACACAATGTGATATATGGATGATGTAATACAGAAATGTACCCTTGTATAGAGCATATAAAATGTATCACATATGTCGGATTGAGGTGTGCAAAACAAGTTGTTTACTGGTAGGAACAGGACTATGGCTGCACATGTGTGAGACTGATAAGAGTAAAGTGAAAGTAAACGTGTTTATGTTTAGAGCATAAACATGTAAGTCAGCATGATTATATTTATGTGTGAAACTGAGCATAACAAAATTGAGTGGTAAACGTGTTCACTAAAACAACTTCTGGTTCTCACCTAAGAGGAAACAAGTCCAAGGAAGAGAGGACAAAAGCAGAGTTCAAGAGCAATACTATGAGTGGTCTGACTGGGAGCAAAGACCCTCTGCGAGGCTCTGAACCAGACAGTCCGGAATGATCCACTGCGATGTTCCTCTGGGAAATCCGACAGTCCTCTGTGGGGTGCAAGCCACAATACTCCGGGACTCTCTGAAGTTCTTCCTTGCAAGACCATCTTGCCTCAGACCTGTCCGGGGCCCTGCCGTCTCTCCTGGACCAGCGACCTTCTCCACCTCAATTGACCCTGCGACATGGTTCATTATTAAATTCTATTCTATTCTGCATAATCTTCTCTGCTTAGGAGAGCATTGGCCTCTGGAGGGACATTGGTACCAAAATAAAGCTGTGCTACTCACTCTACCTGAACCTGTGTGAAAGGACTTTGTTCCCAACTTACGTCACGAGTACCACACAGTGACATACGGCCCGGTGGAGGGGTTAATGTCCTCTTGACTTTCGGGAAGAGACTGAAATGTCACTTACAGGCACTCATGACAACCCTTGAAACCTATGTAATTTTATTTTATTTATTTTATCTTATTTTTTAAATTTATTGGGGTGACAATTCTTAGTGAAATAACATAGATTTCAGGTGTACAATTCTGTATTATATCATCTATAAATCCCATTGTGTGTTCACCACCCAGAGTCAATTCTCCTTCCATCACCATATATTTCATCCCCCTTACCCTCATCTCCCTCCCCTCAACCCCTTACCCTCTGGTAACCACTAAACTATTGTCTGTATCTATGAGTTCTTGATTCTCATTTGTTTGTCTTGTTCTTTTGTTGTTTTTGGTTTATATACCACATATCAGTGAAATCATAGGGTTCTCTGCTTTTTCTGTCTGACTCATTTCGCTTAGCATTATACTCTCAAGATCCATCCATGTTGTCACAAATGGTCCTATTTCATCTTTCTTACCGCCGAATAGTATTCCACTGTGTATATATACCACAATTTATTTATCCATTCATCTATCGAAGGACATTTTGGTTGTTTCCATGTCTTGGCCACCATAAACCAAGCTGCAGTGAACATTGGAGCAACGTGTCTTTATGTGTAAATTTTTTCAAATTTTGGGGGTAGATACCCAGGGGGGGGATTGCTGGGTCATATGGTAATTCTATTCGTAATTTTTTGAGGAACCTCCACACTGCCTTCCATAGCGGCTGCACCAGTCTGCACTCCCACCAACAGTGTATGAGGGTTCCTTTTTCTCCACAGCCTCTCCAACACTTGTTAGTATTTGTCTCGTTGATGATAGCCATTGTGACTGGGGTGAGGTGATATCTCATTGTGGTTTTTATTTGCATTTCTCTGATGATTAGTGATGTTGAGCATTTTTTCATATGTCTATTTGCCATTTGTAAGTCCTCTTTAGAGAAATGTCTCTTCAGGTCCTCTGCCCAATTTTCAATTGGGTTGTTTGCTTTCTTTGTTGTTGAGCTTCATGAGTTCTTTGTATATTTTGGATATTAGCCCATTATCGGAGGCACTGTTTGCAAAAATCTTCTCCCTTTCAGTTGGTTGCCTCTATTTTGTCGATGGTTTCTTTTGCTGTGCGGAAGCTTTTAATTTCATATAGTCCCATTTGTTTATTTTAGCTTTTACTTCTATTGCCATTGGAGTCAAATTCATAAAATGCTCTTTGAACCCAAGATCCATAAGTTTAGTACCTATGTTTTCTTCTATGCAGTTCATTGTGTCAGGTCTTATGCTTAAGTCTTTGATCCATTTTGAATTAATTTTGGTACATGGTGACAGATAGCAGTCCAGTTTCATTCTTTTGCACGTGGCTATCCAATTCTCCCAGCACCATTTATTGAAGAGGCTGTCTTTCCTCCATTGTATGTTTTTAGCTTCTTTGTCAAAAATTATCTGTCCATATTTATGTGGTTTTATTTCTGGGTTCTCAATTCTATTCCATTGGTCTATGTGTCTGTTTTTCTGCCAATGCCATGCTGTTTTGATTATTGTAGCCCTGTAGTACAAGCTAAAGTCAGGGAGTGCGATACCTCCAGTATTGTTCTATTTTCTTAAGATTGCTTTGGCTATTCGGGGTCTTTTGGGGATCCAAACAACTCTGATGATTTTTTGTTCTATTTCTTTAAAAAATGCCATTGGGATTTTGATGGGGATTGCATTAAATCTGTATATTGCTTTGGGTAATATGGTCATTTTAACTATGTTGATTCTTCCAATCCATGAGCACGAAATGTCTTTCCATTTCTTTGTGTCTTCTTCAATTTCTTTCATAAATGTCTTATAATTTTCAGCATATAAATCCTTCACATCCTTGGTTAAGTTTATTCCTAGCTATTTTATTCTTTTTGCTTCAATTGCAAAGGGAATTGTTTTTTGTATTTCTTTTTCTGAGATTTCATTGTTAGTATATAGGAATGCAATGGAGTTTTGTACGTTGATTTTGTAGCCAGCAACTTTACTCTATTCATTGATTGTTTCTAACAGCTTTTTGGTGGAGTCTTTAGGGTTTTCTATGTATAGCATGATGTCATCTGCAAAGAGTAATATTTTAACTTCTTCATTCCCAATTTGGACGCCTTTTATATCTGAGCTGAGCTGAGCTGAGCTGAGCTGAGCTGAGCTGACCTGAGCTGACCTGAGCTGAGCTGAGCTGTGCTGAGCTGAGCTGAGCTGAGCTGACCTGAGCTGACCTGAGCTGAGCTGAGCTGTGCTGAGCTGTGCTGAGCTGAGCTGAGATGAGCTGTGCTGTGCTGTGCTGAGCTGTCCTGTGCTGTGCTGAGCTGTGCTGAGCTGAGCTGAGCTGAGCTGAGCTGAGCTGTGCTGAGCTGTGCTGAGCTGACCTGAGCTGAGCTGAGCTGAGATGTGCTGTGCTGTGCTGAGCTGTGCTGTGCTGAGCTGAGCTGAGCTGAGCTGTGCTGAGCTGTGCTGAGCTGAGCTGTGTGAAACCGTGCTGAACTGCTAGCAGGTGTTGTTTTGTGTAATGTTGAACCTTTGACTTCCTTGAGTGGTTTGTGCTCCCAGCAAGGCAAAACTTGCTACTTTGAGAACACAGAATTGACAAGGTCAGGAAGTAGGGAGCTGGCCAGGAAACCAGCCCTTGTGTATTACCTATATTGTAACTATTAGATTGCATACAGTTCTGTTACTTTTTTGAGGCCCAGAGTATATAAGCTGCAAAAATAAACTTGGGGTGAGGCATTCTACTTAGAACTGAGGCATTCTACTTAGAACTGCAGGAGTCTACTTAGAATTGCCTGCCCTCCCGATCCCATCTTTGTTGCTCTTCTTTTTTTCTCAATCCTCACTCCCCACTTCAGGGACTGTTCCTCTCGTCGGCAGGCACCCACACTGCGCTGTGCTGAGCTGTGCTGAGCTGAGCTGAGCTGAGCTGAGCTGTGCTGAGCTGAGCTGAGCTGTGCTGTGCTGAGCTGAGCTGAGCTGTGCTGTGCTGAGCTGAGCTGAGCTGTGCTGAGCTGAGTTGTGCTGTGCTGAGCTGAGCTGTGCTGTGCTGAGTTGTGCTGAGCTGTGCTGAGATGAGCTGAGCGGAGCTGTCCTGTGCTGTGCTGAGCTGAGCTGAGCTGAGCTGTGCTGAGCTGAGCTGAGCTGTGCTGAGCTGAGTTGTGCTGTGTTGAGCTGAGCTGAGCTGTGCTGTGCTGAGCTGTGCTGAGCTGTGCTGAGATGAGCTGTGATGAGATGAGCTGTGCTGAGCTGAGCTGAGCGGAGCTGTCCTGTGCTGTGCTAAGCTGAGCTGAGCTGAGCTGTGAAGAGCTGAGCTGAGCTGTGGTGAGCTGAGCTGAGCTGAGCTGAGCTGTGCTGAGCTGAGCTGAGCTGTGCTGAGCTGAGTTGTGCTGTGTTGAGCTGAGCTGAGCTGTGCTGTGCTGAGCTGTGCTGAGCTGTGCTGAGCTGTGCTGAGATGAGCTGTGATGAGATGAGCTGTGCTGAGCTGAGCTGAGCGGAGCTGTCCTGTGCTGTGCTAAGCTGAGCTGAGCTGAGCTGTGCTGTGCTGAGCTGTGCTGAGCTGTGCTGAGCTGTGCTGAGATGAGCTGTGCTGAGATGAGCTGTGCTGAGCTGTGCTGAGCTGAGCTGAGATGAGCTGTGATGAGATGAGCTGAGCTGTGCTGAGCTGAGTTGTGCTGTGTTGAGCTGAGCTGAGCTGTGCTGTTCTGAGCTGTGCTGAGCTGTGATGAGCTGTGCTGAGATGAGCTGTGATGAGATGAGCTGTGCTGAGCTGAGCTGAGCGGAGCTGTCCTGTGCTGTGCTGAGCTGAGCTGTGCTGTGCTGAGCTGTGCTGAGCTGTGCTGAGATGAGCTGTGCTGAGCTGTGCTGAGCTGAGCTGAGCGGACCTGTCCTGTGCTGTGCTGAGCTGAGCTGAGCTGAGCTGAGCTGAGCTGAGTTGAGCTGAGCTGTGCTGAGCTGTGCTGAGCTGAGCTGAGCTGTGCTGTGCTGAGCTGAGCTGAGCTGTGGTGAGCTGAGCTGAGCTGAGCAGAGCTGTGCTGTGCTGTTCTGTGCTGAGCTGTCCTGTGCTGAGCTGGGCTGAGCTGTGCTGACCTGAGTTGAGCTGAGCTGAGCTGTGCTGTACTGTGCTCTGCCGAACTAAATTTAGCTGTGCTGAGCTGAGCTAAGCTGTGCTGTGGTGAGCTGAGCTGAGCTGAGCTGAGCTGAGCTGAGCTGAGCTGTGCTGTGCTATGCTGAGCTGAGCTGAGCTGAGCTGAGCTGAGCTGAGCTGTGCTGTGCTGAGCTGAGCTGAGCTGAGCTGTGCTGTGCTGTGCTTTGCTGTGCTGAGCTGAGCTGAGCTGAGCTGAGCTGAGCTGTGGTAAGCTGAGCTGAGCTGAGCTGAGCTGTGCTGTGCTGTGCTGAGCTGAGCTGAGCTGTGCTGAGCTGAGCTGTGCTGTGCTGAGCTGAGCTGAGCTGTGCTGTGCTGAGCTGTGCTGAGCTGTGCTGAGCTGAGCTGTGCTGAGCTGTGCTGAGCTCAGCTGAGCTGTGCTGTGCTGAGCTGAGCTGAGCTGTGGTGAGCTGAGCTGAGCTGAGCTGAGCTGAGCTGAGCTGAGCTGTGCTGTACTGTGCTGAGCGGTTCTGTGCTGAGCTGTGCTGGGTTGAGATGTGCTGGGTTGAGCTGTGCTGTGCTGAGCTGAGCTGAGCTGAGCTGTGCTGTGCTGAGCTGAGCTGAGCGGAGATGTCCTGTGCTGTGCTGAGCTGAGATGAGCTGAGCTGAGCTGGGCTGTGCTGAGCTGTGCTGAGCTGAGCTGAGCTGTGCTGTGTTGAGCTGAGCTGAGCTGAGCTGTGGTGAGCTGAGCTGAGCTGAGCTGAGCTGTGCTGTGCTGAGCTGTGCTGTGCTGAGCTGTGCTGGTTTGAGCTGTGCTGTGCTGAGCTGAGGTGAGCTGAGCTGTGCTGTGCTGAGCTGTGCTGAGCTGAGATGAGCTGAGCTGAGCTGTGCTGTGCTGAGCTGAGCTGAGCTGAGCTGTGGTGAGCTGAGCTGAGCTGAGCTGAGCTGAGCTGAGCTGAGCTGTGCTGTGCTGTGCTGAGCTGTGCTGTGCTGAGCTGTGCTGGTTTGAGCTGTGCTGTGCTGAGCTGAGGTGAGCTGAGCTGTGCTGTGCTGTGCTGAGCTGAGATGAGCTGTGCTGTGCTGTGCTGAGCTGTCCTGTGCTGTGCTGAGCTGTGCTGAGCTGAGCTGAGCTGAGCTGAGCTGAGCTGTGCTGAGCTGTGCTGAGCTGACCTGAGCTGAGCTGAGCTGAGATGTGCTGTGCTGTGCTGAGCTGTGCTGTGCTGAGCTGAGCTGAGCTGAGCTGTGCTGAGCTGTGCTGAGCTGAGCTGTGTGAAACCGTGCTGAACTGCTAGCAGGTGTTGTTTTGTGTAATGTTGAACCTTTGACTTCCTTGAGTGGTTTGTGCTCCCAGCAAGGCAAAACTTGCTACTTTGAGAACACAGAATTGACAAGGTCAGGAAGTAGGGAGCTGGCCAGGAAACCAGCCCTTGTGTATTACCTATATTGTAACTATTAGATTGCATACAGTTCTGTTACTTTTTTGAGGCCCAGAGTATATAAGCTGCAAAAATAAACTTGGGGTGAGGCATTCTACTTAGAACTGAGGCATTCTACTTAGAACTGCAGGAGTCTACTTAGAATTGCCTGCCCTCCCGATCCCATCTTTGTTGCTCTTCTTTTTTTCTCAATCCTCACTCCCCACTTCAGGGACTGTTCCTCTCGTCGGCAGGCACCCACACTGAGCTGTGCTGAGCTGTGCTGAGCTGAGCTGAGCTGAGCTGAGCTGTGCTGAGCTGAGCTGAGCTGTGCTGTGCTGAGCTGAGCTGAGCTGTGCTGTGCTGAGCTGAGCTGAGCTGTGCTGAGCTGAGTTGTGCTGTGCTGAGCTGAGCTGTGCTGTGCTGAGTTGTGCTGAGCTGTGCTGAGATGAGCTGAGCGGAGCTGTCCTGTGCTGTGCTGAGCTGAGCTGAGCTGAGCTGTGCTGAGCTGAGCTGAGCTGTGCTGAGCTGAGTTGTGCTGTGTTGAGCTGAGCTGAGCTGTGCTGTGCTGAGCTGTGCTGAGCTGTGCTGAGATGAGCTGTGATGAGATGAGCTGTGCTGAGCTGAGCTGAGCGGAGCTGTCCTGTGCTGTGCTAAGCTGAGCTGAGCTGAGCTGTGAAGAGCTGAGCTGAGCTGTGGTGAGCTGAGCTGAGCTGAGCTGAGCTGTGCTGAGCTGAGCTGAGCTGTGCTGAGCTGAGTTGTGCTGTGTTGAGCTGAGCTGAGCTGTGCTGTGCTGAGCTGTGCTGAGCTGTGCTGAGCTGTGCTGAGATGAGCTGTGATGAGATGAGCTGTGCTGAGCTGAGCTGAGCGGAGCTGTCCTGTGCTGTGCTAAGCTGAGCTGAGCTGAGCTGTGCTGTGCTGAGCTGTGCTGAGCTGTGCTGAGCTGTGCTGAGATGAGCTGTGCTGAGATGAGCTGTGCTGAGCTGTGCTGAGCTGAGCTGAGATGAGCTGTGATGAGATGAGCTGAGCTGTGCTGAGCTGAGTTGTGCTGTGTTGAGCTGAGCTGAGCTGTGCTGTTCTGAGCTGTGCTGAGCTGTGATGAGCTGTGCTGAGATGAGCTGTGATGAGATGAGCTGTGCTGAGCTGAGCTGAGCGGAGCTGTCCTGTGCTGTGCTGAGCTGAGCTGTGCTGTGCTGAGCTGTGCTGAGCTGTGCTGAGATGAGCTGTGCTGAGCTGTGCTGAGCTGAGCTGAGCGGACCTGTCCTGTGCTGTGCTGAGCTGAGCTGAGCTGAGCTGAGCTGAGCTGAGTTGAGCTGAGCTGTGCTGAGCTGTGCTGAGCTGAGCTGAGCTGTGCTGTGCTGAGCTGAGCTGAGCTGTGCTGAGCTGAGCTGAGCTGAGCAGAGCTGTGCTGTGCTGTTCTGTGCTGAGCTGTCCTGTGCTGAGCTGGGCTGAGCTGTGCTGACCTGAGTTGAGCTGAGCTGAGCTGTGCTGTACTGTGCTCTGCCGAACTAAATTTAGCTGTGCTGAGCTGAGCTAAGCTGTGCTGTGGTGAGCTGAGCTGAGCTGAGCTGAGCTGAGCTGAGCTGAGCTGTGCTGTGCTATGCTGAGCTGAGCTGAGCTGAGCTGAGCTGAGCTGAGCTGAGCTGTGCTGTGCTGAGCTGAGCTGAGCTGAGCTGTGCTGTGCTGTGCTTTGCTGTGCTGAGCTGAGCTGAGCTGAGCTGAGCTGTGGTAAGCTGAGCTGAGCTGAGCTGAGCTGTGCTGTGCTGTGCTGAGCTGAGCTGAGCTGTGCTGAGCTGAGCTGTGCTGTGCTGAGCTGAGCTGAGCTGTGCTGTGCTGAGCTGTGCTGAGCTGTGCTGAGCTGAGCTGTGCTGAGCTGTGCTGAGCTCAGCTGAGCTGTGCTGTGCTGAGCTGAGCTGAGCTGTGGTGAGCTGAGCTGAGCTGAGCTGAGCTGAGCTGAGCTGTGCTGTACTGTGCTGAGCGGTTCTGTGCTGAGCTGTGCTGGGTTGAGATGTGCTGGGTTGAGCTGTGCTGTGCTGAGCTGAGCTGAGCTGAGCTGTGCTGTGCTGAGCTGAGCTGAGCGGAGATGTCCTGTGCTGTGCTGAGCTGAGATGAGCTGAGCTGAGCTGGGCTGTGCTGAGCTGTGCTGAGCTGAGCTGAGCTGTGCTGTGTTGAGCTGAGCTGAGCTGAGCTGTGGTGAGCTGAGCTGAGCTGAGCTGAGCTGTGCTGTGCTGAGCTGTGCTGTGCTGAGCTGTGCTGGTTTGAGCTGTGCTGTGCTGAGCTGAGGTGAGCTGAGCTGTGCTGTGCTGAGCTGTGCTGAGCTGAGATGAGCTGAGCTGAGCTGTGCTGTGCTGAGCTGAGCTGAGCTGAGCTGTGGTGAGCTGAGCTGAGCTGAGCTGAGCTGAGCTGAGCTGTGCTGTGCTGTGCTGAGCTGTGCTGTGCTGAGCTGTGCTGGTTTGAGCTGTGCTGTGCTGAGCTGAGGTGAGCTGAGCTGTGCTGTGCTGTGCTGAGCTGAGATGAGCTGTGCTGTGCTGTGCTGAGCTGTCCTGTGCTGTGCTGAGCTGTGCTGAGCTGAGCTGAGCTGAGCTGAGCTGAGCTGTGCTGAGCTGTGCTGAGCTGACCTGAGCTGAGCTGAGATGTGCTGTGCTGTGCTGAGCTGTGCTGTGCTGAGCTGAGCTGAGCTGAGCTGTGCTGAGCTGTGCTGAGCTGAGCTGTGTGAAACCGTGCTGAACTGCTAGCAGGTGTTGTTTTGTTTAATGTTGAACCTTTGACTTCCTTGAGTGGTTTGTGCTCCCAGCAAGGCAAAACTTGCTACTTTGAGAACACAGAATTGACAAGGTCAGGAAGTAGGGAGCTGGCCAGGAAACCAGCCCTTGTGTATTACCTATATTGTAACTATTAGATTGCATACAGTTCTGTTACTTTTTTGAGGCCCAGAGTATATAAGCTGCAAAAATAAACTTGGGGTGAGGCATTCTACTTAGAACTGAGGCATTCTACTTAGAACTGCAGGAGTCTACTTAGAATTGCCTGCCCTCCCGATCCCATCTTTGTTGCTCTTCTTTTTTTCTCAATCCTCACTCCCCACTTCAGGGACTGTTCCTCTCGTCGGCAGGCACCCACACTGAGCTGTGCTGAGCTGTGCTGAGCTGAGCTGAGCTGAGCTGAGCTGTGCTGAGCTGAGCTGAGCTGTGCTGTGCTGAGCTGAGCTGAGCTGTGCTGTGCTGAGCTGAGCTGAGCTGTGCTGAGCTGAGTTGTGCTGTGCTGAGCTGAGCTGTGCTGTGCTGAGTTGTGCTGAGCTGTGCTGAGATGAGCTGAGCGGAGCTGTCCTGTGCTGTGCTGAGCTGAGCTGAGCTGAGCTGTGCTGAGCTGAGCTGAGCTGTGCTGAGCTGAGTTGTGCTGTGTTGAGCTGAACTGAGCTGTGCTGTGCTGAGCTGTGCTGAGCTGTGCTGAGATGAGCTGTGATGAGATGAGCTGTGCTGAGCTGAGCTGAGCGGAGCTGTCCTGTGCTGTGCTAAGCTGAGCTGAGCTGAGCTGTGAAGAGCTGAGCTGAGCTGTGGTGAGCTGAGCTGAGCTGAGCTGAGCTGTGCTGAGCTGAGCTGAGCTGTGCTGAGCTGAGTTGTGCTGTGTTGAGCTGAGCTGAGCTGTGCTGTGCTGAGCTGTGCTGAGCTGTGCTGAGCTGTGCTGAGATGAGCTGTGATGAGATGAGCTGTGCTGAGCTGAGCTGAGCGGAGCTGTCCTGTGCTGTGCTAAGCTGAGCTGAGCTGAGCTGTGCTGTGCTGAGCTGTGCTGAGCTGTGCTGAGCTGTGCTGAGATGAGCTGTGCTGAGATGAGCTGTGCTGAGCTGTGCTGAGCTGAGCTGAGATGAGCTGTGATGAGATGAGCTGAGCTGTGCTGAGCTGAGTTGTGCTGTGTTGAGCTGAGCTGAGCTGTGCTGTTCTGAGCTGTGCTGAGCTGTGATGAGCTGTGCTGAGATGAGCTGTGATGAGATGAGCTGTGCTGAGCTGAGCTGAGCGGAGCTGTCCTGTGCTGTGCTGAGCTGAGCTGTGCTGTGCTGAGCTGTGCTGAGCTGTGCTGAGATGAGCTGTGCTGAGCTGTGCTGAGCTGAGCTGAGCGGACCTGTCCTGTGCTGTGCTGAGCTGAGCTGAGCTGAGCTGAGCTGAGCTGAGTTGAGCTGAGCTGTGCTGAGCTGTGCTGAGCTGAGCTGAGCTGTGCTGTGCTGAGCTGAGCTGAGCTGTGGTGAGCTGAGCTGAGCTGAGCAGAGCTGTGCTGTGCTGTTCTGTGCTGAGCTGTCCTGTGCTGAGCTGGGCTGAGCTGTGCTGACCTGAGTTGAGCTGAGCTGAGCTGTGCTGTACTGTGCTCTGCCGAACTAAATTTAGCTGTGCTGAGCTGAGCTAAGCTGTGCTGTGGTGAGCTGAGCTGAGCTGAGCTGAGCTGAGCTGAGCTGAGCTGTGCTGTGCTGTGCTATGCTGAGCTGAGCTGAGCTGAGCTGAGCTGAGCTGAGCTGAGCTGTGCTGTGCTGAGCTGAGCTGAGCTGAGCTGTGCTGTGCTGTGCTTTGCTGTGCTGAGCTGAGCTGAGCTGAGCTGAGCTGAGCTGTGGTAAGCTGAGCTGAGCTGAGCTGAGCTGTGCTGTGCTGTGCTGAGCTGAGCTGAGCTGTGCTGAGCTGAGCTGTGCTGTGCTGAGCTGAGCTGAGCTGTGCTGTGCTGAGCTGTGCTGAGCTGTGCTGAGCTGAGCTGTGCTGAGCTGTGCTGAGCTCAGCTGAGCTGTGCTGTGCTGAGGTGAGCTGAGCTGTGGTGAGCTGAGCTGAGCTGAGCTGAGCTGAGCTGAGCTGTGCTGTACTGTGCTGAGCGGTTCTGTGCTGAGCTGTGCTGGGTTGAGATGTGCTGGGTTGAGCTGTGCTGTGCTGAGCTGAGCTGAGCTGAGCTGTGCTGTGCTGAGCTGAGCTGAGCGGAGATGTCCTGTGCTGTGCTGAGCTGAGATGAGCTGAGCTGAGCTGGGCTGTGCTGAGCTGTGCTGAGCTGAGCTGAGCTGTGCTGTGTTGAGCTGAGCTGAGCTGAGCTGTGGTGAGCTGAGCTGAGCTGAGCTGAGCTGTGCTGTGCTGAGCTGTGCTGTGCTGAGCTGTGCTGGTTTGAGCTGTGCTGTGCTGAGCTGAGGTGAGCTGAGCTGTGCTGTGCTGAGCTGTGCTGAGCTCAGATGAGCTGAGCTGAGCTGTGCTGTGCTGAGCTGAGCTGAGCTGAGCTGTGGTGAGCTGAGCTGAGCTGAGCTGAGCTGAGCTGAGCTGTGCTGTGCTGTGCTGAGCTGTGCTGTGCTGAGCTGTGCTGGTTTGAGCTGTGCTGTGCTGAGCTGAGGTGAGCTGAGCTGTGCTGTGCTGAGCTGTGCTGAGCTGAGCTGAGCTGAGCTGTGGTGAGCTGAGCTGAGCTGAGCTGAGCTGAGCTGAGCTGTGCTGTGCTGTGCTGAGCTGTGCTGTGCTGAGCTGTGCTGGTTTGAGCTGTGCTGACCTGAGTTGAGCTGAGCTGAGCTGTGCTGTACTGTGCTCTGCCGAACTAAATTTAGCTGTGCTGAGCTGAGCTAAGCTGTGCTGTGGTGAGCTGAGCTGAGCTGAGCTGAGCTGAGCTGAGCTGAGCTGTGCTGTGCTGTGCTATGCTGAGCTGAGCTGAGCTGAGCTGAGCTGAGCTGAGCTGAGCTGTGCTGTGCTGAGCTGAGCTGAGCTGAGCTGTGCTGTGCTGTGCTTTGCTGTGCTGAGCTGAGCTGAGCTGAGCTGAGCTGAGCTGTGGTAAGCTGAGCTGAGCTGAGCTGAGCTGTGCTGTGCTGTGCTGAGCTGAGCTGAGCTGTGCTGAGCTGAGCTGTGCTGTGCTGAGCTGAGCTGAGCTGTGCTGTGCTGAGCTGTGCTGAGCTGTGCTGAGCTGAGCTGTGCTGAGCTGTGCTGAGCTCAGCTGAGCTGTGCTGTGCTGAGGTGAGCTGAGCTGTGGTGAGCTGAGCTGAGCTGAGCTGAGCTGAGCTGAGCTGTGCTGTACTGTGCTGAGCGGTTCTGTGCTGAGCTGTGCTGGGTTGAGATGTGCTGGGTTGAGCTGTGCTGTGCTGAGCTGAGCTGAGCTGAGCTGTGCTGTGCTGAGCTGAGCTGAGCGGAGATGTCCTGTGCTGTGCTGAGCTGAGATGAGCTGAGCTGAGCTGGGCTGTGCTGAGCTGTGCTGAGCTGAGCTGAGCTGTGCTGTGTTGAGCTGAGCTGAGCTGAGCTGTGGTGAGCTGAGCTGAGCTGAGCTGAGCTGTGCTGTGCTGAGCTGTGCTGTGCTGAGCTGTGCTGGTTTGAGCTGTGCTGTGCTGAGCTGAGGTGAGCTGAGCTGTGCTGTGCTGAGCTGTGCTGAGCTCAGATGAGCTGAGCTGAGCTGTGCTGTGCTGAGCTGAGCTGAGCTGAGCTGTGGTGAGCTGAGCTGAGCTGAGCTGAGCTGAGCTGAGCTGTGCTGTGCTGTGCTGAGCTGTGCTGTGCTGAGCTGTGCTGGTTTGAGCTGTGCTGTGCTGAGCTGAGGTGAGCTGAGCTGTGCTGTGCTGAGCTGTGCTGAGCTGAGATGAGCTGAGCTGAGCTGTGCTGTGCTGAGCTGAGCTGAGCTGAGCTGTGGTGAGCTGAGCTGAGCTGAGCTTAGCTGAGCTGTGCTGTGCTGAGCTGTGCTGTGCTGAGCTGTGCTGGTTTGAGCTGTGCTGTGCTGAGCTGAGCTGAGCTGAGCTGTGCTGAGCTGAGCTGAGCTGAGCTGAGCTGTGCTGTGCTGAGCTGAGCTGAGCTGTGGTGAGCTGAGCTGAGCTGAGCTGAGCTGTGGGGAGCTGAGCTGAGCTGAGCTGTGCTGAGCTGTGCTGTGCTGAGCTGTGCTGGGCTGAGCTGTGCTGTGCTGAGCTGAGCTGAGCTGTGCTGTGCTGAGCTGTGCTGAGCAGGACAGCTCAGCTCAGCTCAGCTCAGCTCAGCTCAGCTCAGCTCACCTCACCTCACCTCACCTCAGGTCAGCTCAGCTCAGCACAGGACAGCTCAGCACAGCACAGCACAGCACAGCTCAGCTCAGCTCACCACAGCTCAGCTCAGCTCAGCTCAGCTCAGCTCAGCTCAGCACAGCTCAGCTCAGCTCAGCTCAGCTCAGCACAGCTCAGCACAGCTCAGCTCACCACAGCTCAGCTCAGCTCAGCACAGCTCAGCTCAGCTCAGCTCAGCACAGCATAGGACAGCTAAGCTCAGCTCAGCTCAGCTCAGCTCACCACAGCTCAGCTCAGCACAGCACAGCTCAGCTCAGCTCAGCACAGCTCAGCTCAGCTCAGCACAGCTCAGCATAGCTCAGCTCAGCACAGCTCAGCTCAGCTCAGCACAGCACAGCTCAGCTCAGCTCAGCTCAGCTCAGCTCAGCACAGCTCAGCACAGCTCAGCACAGCACAGCTCAGCACAGGACAGCTCAGCTCAGCACAGCTCAGCTCAGCTCAGCTCAGCTCACCACAGCTCAGCTCAGCTCAGCACATCTCAGCTCAGCTCAGCTCAGCTCAGCACAGCTCAGCACAGCTCAGCTCAGCACAGCTCAGCTCAGCTCAGCACAGCACAGCTCAGCTCAGCTCAGCTCAGCTCAGCTCAGCACAGCTCAGCACAGCTCAGCACAGCACAGCTCAGCACAGCTCAGCTCAGCTCAGCACAGCACAGCTCAGCACAGCTCAGCTCAGCTCAGCTCAGCACAGCTCAGCACAGCTCAGCTCAGCTCAGCTCAGCACAGCTCACCTCAGCTCAGCACAGCACAGCTCAGCTCAGCTCAGCTCAGCTCAGCTCAGCACAGCACAGAACAGCTCAGCTCAGCACAGCTCAGCACAGCACAGCTCAGCTCAGCTCAGCTCAGCACAGCTCAGCACAGCTCAGCTCACCACAGCTCAGCTCAGCTCAGCACAGCTCAACTCAGCTCAGCTCAGCACAGCATAGGACAGCTAAGCTCAGCTCAGCTCAGCTCAGCTCAGCTCAGCACAGCTCAGCTCAGCACAGCTCAGCTCAGCTCAGCTCAGCTCAGGTCAGCACAGCTCAGCACAGCACAGGACAGCTCAGCACAACACAGCACAGCTCAGCTCAGTACAGCACAGCACAGCACAGCTCAGCACAGCTCAGCACAGCACAGCTCAGCTCAGCGCAGCACAGCACAGCTCAGCCTCCATGCGTCTGTCCCAGTCCATGACCCAGCCTGTGCGTCCCTCCTTTCGCCCCCCCAACTCCCAACCCCTGTCTCTCTGGCTTCTGTCACCGCCAGGGTAGTGGCAGATGCCCCATGGAGCCACGGGTGGCGCAAAGGGGCCTCGACGTGGGTAAGGATTAACCCGCTGCCCTTGCCCGCGACGTCCTGAGGAGGCGGAGAGCAGGCGGGAGGCGTGGCAATGCTGGAGCCGGCCAACGGGGAGAGGGGAGAGGCTCGCCGCAGGCCAAGGCAGTGCCGGTCCTTGGCACCTCGGGGTTCTTGTCACAGGGGTGACAATCTTACTGCCTGCACCAGGGCCCAGAGACAGAGGCCCCAGTTGTCCCCGGACCGCAGGCCGAGGAGACGCCCAGCCGCCCCACCCCACCAGAGGCCTTTGTCTCTGCTGGCAGGCACCGCGGCCCCTCCCCCAGTGCCCTTCCTTCTTTCAGGAGAGCCCTGCGCCCTCGGTTCCCCCCCGCCAGCCGCGGCGGCCCCTGGCGCACAGCCACAAAAGAGAACCGACAAACCAGTGGAATGAGGGAGCGCCACACTTGCGTGCACGCGTGGCCCGCGCCCCGGGGCTCCAGGACTGACCACCACAGAGGAAAAGCAGGCAGGCCGGCAGGCACACAACCCACAGGAGGAGGGTGCCTGTCCCTGAGCCTCTCCTCCCGCGTGCGGGACCCCATGCGTGCCTCGGACCCCACCGGCACTCCGCAGATCCTGGAGGCCTGCCCGGGGGTCCCAGGTTGACTGCCCACCCCCCGGGCACTGCCTGCTTAACGGAGCCCAGCCCCGGGCGCCACAGCACTCCGGTGGGGGAGCTGCCACTTCAACACAGCCTCCGTGCGTCTGTCCCAGTCCGTGACCCAGCCTGGGCGTCGCCCCCAACTCCCAACCCCTGTCTGTCTGGCTTCCGTCACCGCCAGGGTAGTCGCAGAGGCCCCGTGGAGCCACGGGTGGGGCGAAGGGGCCTCGCTGTGGGTAAGGAGTAACCCGCTGCCCTCGCCGGCGACGTCCTGAGGAGGCGGGGAGCAGGCGGGAGGCGTGGCAATGCTGGAGCCGGCCAGCGGGGAGAGGGGAGAGGCTCGCCGCCGGCGCGGCCCAACAACCTGGCGCGCGCTCACCACGCAGGCCGGGCGGCTGCTCTTGGTGCGCCGCGAGCCCGGTCCCAGCGTCTACGGCCATACCACCCTGCACGCGCCCGATCTCGGCTGATCTCGCAGCCAAGCAGGGTCGGGCCTGGTAGTACTTGGATGGGAGACCGCCTGGGAATACCGGGTGCTCTAGGCTTTTGCCCGCCACTTCTTTTGCGGCCGCCACGCCCCTGGACCCTCTGTTGCCGCCAACACCGCCGCGGGACCCCTGGCCAGCGGGGCTGGTCGTGGGGGGGTGGGGGTGGTTAGTGGGAGCGTGGGGTCGGGGCCGCCGCCTGGACCTACAGCCTCGCAGCCCCGGCCTCACGCCAGGCGCCTCGGCCCGGTCTGCCCCCCACAGCCCCTTCTATATCCTCTTTTTTCCCCCGCAAGCGCAAGCGGTCAACCGGCAGCCCTTCGCCGCGCCCACTTCGCCGCCCCCAAAGCCCAAGCCCAGGGCTGCCTGCCGGCACCCGCCTCCAAACTGCCTCGGGCGGCTTTCTCCAGCCAAGGCAGTGCGGCTCCTTGGCACCTCCGGGTCCTTACTCCTGAACCAACCCGTACCCCTGATCCTAATTCTAGCCCTACCCCGGACCCTACCCGTACCCCTACCCCTGACCCTACGCCTACCTTTACAACTGACCCAAACCCTACCCCTGAACCTACCCTATCCCTACCCCTGAGCCAACACTTACCCTGGCCAGACCCTACCCCCACTCCTACCCCTGACCCTACTTCTAACCCTGACCCTACTCCTACCCCTATCCCTACTCTACCCCTACCTATACTCTGACCCTACCCCTAACCGTACCGCTGACCCTACCCTTACCTCTACCCTGATCCTACCCCTACCCCTGACCCAACCCCTACCCCTGACCGAACCGCTACACCTGACCCTAACTCTAGCCCTAAACCTGACCCAAACCCTACCCCTGACCCTACCCCTACCCCTACTTGACCCTACCCCTATCCCTACACCTGACCCAACACTTACCCCTGAACCTAACCCTACCCCTACACCTGACCCTACCCCTACCCCTACCCCTGACTGAACCCCTACCCCTACCCCTGACCCAAACACTAACCCACACCTGACGCAACCCCTAACCCTGATTCTAAATTTACCCGTCCCCTTGACCCTACCCCTACCCCTATCCCTGACCAAACCCCTACCCTTGACCATACCCTTACCCCTAATCCCTGACCATTCCCCTACCCCTGAACCAACCCCTGTTCCTACCCCTGATCCTACCCCTACACCTACCCCTCACCATTACCCTACCCATAGCCCTGACCCTACCCCTACTCCTGACCCAAACCTACCCCTGACCCTACCCTTACCCATATCCACCCATCCCACCCCAGACCCTATCCATGCCCTTGACCCTACTCCTACACCTGAACCTACCCCTAACACTACAACTAACCCTACCCCTACCTCTGACTCTAACCCTACCCCTACCTCTAACCCTACCACTAGCCCTTACCCTACCCCTACCACAAACCCTACCCGTACCCCTGACCCTACCCCTACACCTGACCCTGCCCATTCCCCTGACCCTATCCCTTCTCCTACCCCTGAACCTACCCCTACCCTGACGTTACACTTAACACTACTCCTGACCCAACCCCTACCCCAGACTTACCCCTACCCCTACCCCTGACCCTACCCCTACCCCTGACGAAAACCCTAACCCTGACCCTACCCTTACCCATACACTTGACCCATCCACTCCCCCTGACCCTATCCCTACCCTTGATCCTACCCCTACACCTGACCCTACCCCTACCCCTACCTCTGACCCTACCCCTGCACCTGACCCTAACCCTACACCTATCCCTGACCCTACCCCTACCACAGACTCTAACTCTACCCCTACCCCTGACCCTATCTCTACGCGTGACCAAACCCCTGTCCCTGACCCTACCCCTTCCGCTTCCCCTGACACTACACTTATACCTGACCCAACCCCTCCCACTACCCCTGACCATACCCCTAACCCTGATGCAACCACTACCCTTAACCCTTCCCCTACCCTTGACCCTACTCTGACCCCTGCCCCTGACCCAACCCCTAACCCTGAACCTACACCTACCGCTACCTCTGGCCCAACACCTAGCCCTGACCCTACCCTTACCCCTACCCCTGAACCTACCCCACTCCTGACCCTATCGCTACCCCTGACCCTACCACTACCACTGACCCTACACCTAGCCATACCCCTGACCCTACCCCTAACCCTGACCCAACCACTATACCTACCTTTTCCCTTATCCCTGAAACTACCCCTACACCTACCCCTGACTGTAACCCGACTCTTAACCCTGACCTTACCTGACACTACCCCTACCCCTGACTCTAACTTTAATCCTACCCCTGAACCTACACCTACCCCTACCCCTGACCCAAACCCTACCCCTGACCCTACCTGTACCCCTAACCCTGACCCTACCCCTACCCCTACCACTGAATTTACCCCTACCCCTACCCCTGACCCAAACACTTCATCTTACCCTACCCCTTTCCCTACCCCTAACCCTGACCCTAGCCATACCACTAACCCTGACCCTAACCCTATCCCTACTCCTGATCCAACCCCTACCCCTGACCTTACCCCTACCACTACCCCTGACCCTACCTTTACCCCTACCTCTGACCCTACCCCTATTCCTACCCCTGACCCTACCCCTACCCCTGACCCAACCCCTACCCCTGACCCTAACGCTACCCCTGATCCAACCCCTACCCCTGACCCTACCCCTACCCCTGACCCAACCCCTATCCCTGACCCTACCTCTACCCCTAACCCTAACCCTACCGATAACCCTGACCCTACCCCTACCCCTGACCTAACCCCTAAGTCTGACCCTACCCGTACACCTGACCTAACCCCTACCCCTAACCCTATCCCTACCCCTGAACCTACCCGTACCCCTGAAGCTTCCCCTACCCCTGACCCTACTCCTACCCCTGACCCAACCCCTACCCCTGACCCTAACCCTACCCCTGATCGAACCCCTACCTGTGACCCTACCCCTACCCCTGATCCAACCCCTATCCCTGACCCTACCTCTACCCCTAACCCTACCCCTAACGATACCCCTGACCCTACCCCTACCCCTGACCTAACCCCTAAGTCTGACCCTACCCTTACACCTGACCTAACCCCTACCCCTAACCCTATCCCTACCCCTGAACCTACCCCTACCCCTGACCCAACCCCTACCCCTGACCCAACCCCTATCCCTGACCCTGACCCTAACCCTACCCCTACCCTGACCCTACCCCTCTCCCTGACCCTACCCCTACCCCTGATTCTACCCCTACCCCTGACCCTACATATACATATATACATATATGATAATAATAGACAGTATATGTTAGGATATGTTCTCATGTAAATATATGTATACATACCATATAACATATATAGCAAATATAAACATGCATATACATTGTAATATACTATGTGTACTATAGATAATATAAAAATATATCTTATGTTTGCATAATAATGTATAATCTATAACATACAATACTCAAATAGATGCAGTATATAAAAACATATTTATGATATTCAAAAAGCAACAGTGAATATACTTTGGCCAGAAACATATAAGAAGCCATTAATATTGTTAATACTTAGATAAACATAAAACTAAAGCAAAATTTTCAATTTTTGTATTTACCAGAATGGCAGATATTGAGAGTCTGGGAAAACCAAGTTTTATTGAAAATGTGGAGCCATGATAAGTCCTAGTCAGTGCTGGTGGTAATGTGGATTGGTACAACCACTTTGGAAAGCAATTTGCATTATTTTAAAAGTCTTTACATTTATAAATAAGAACACAGTGCATCCACTCATCACTGTACATATTCCGGGGTAACTTGATCATAGGTTTACCTGGGGATATTTACAAAACCAGGTCCCTGCCATATTGTTCTTTAAAATAAACACGAAACAACTCAAATGATCATCAATAGGATAACGGATTTTAAAAGTCGCAGTCAGAGTGAAATCAAATATGGTAATTAAAAATAATGCCATTTCATAAAAAGCTAGTAATATAAAAAAGGCATTGAGTATGTCACCATATTGATAATGTCCCCGTACTATATACATAATACATGTAATAACTATTGGTTATATATGAAGAAAACAATGATATGCCTAAACAAATTCAGGTAGTATTTAACTTTAAATGACGGGAAACAAGAGGATTAAAAATGAGGAATAACACACAGAATATATCCTATATGATATATTTTTAAAATTTATATTAAATTAATAAATAGATCTCAGATATTCCTGTACTGAATAGTTGGATCAGGATCCTTGTCTTATTATATTGCTAACTTATTTACTTATTTCTAATGTATATGTTGCTACTTTTAAAAAATAATATATGTGACATAAAATATACAATTTTAATAGACATAATATGTTAGGATATGTGCTTATATAAGTAGATGTATACATACCATATAAAATATATAGAAAATGTGAACATGCATATACATTGTAATATACTATGTGTACTATAGAAAATATAAAATACATGTTATGTATGCATAATAATGTATAATATATGACATGCAATACATAAATAGATGCAGTATAGAAAAATACGTACCTCATCACTCCATATACAAGAATAAACTAAAAATAAATTAGATTTAAATGTATGAGAATGAAACCATCAATTCGTAGAACAAAATATATGCAGTAAAGATTTTGACATTGCTCTGAATAACATATATCTCCTGGGCTAAGGAAATAAACACAAACACACACACACACACACACACACACACACACACACACACACACAAACCGGAGACCATCAAATTAAAAACTTTTGCATGGCAAAGGAAACCATCCACAAAATGTAAAGACAACAACTGAATTTCAGAAGATAGTCACCATAATATCCAATAAGAGATTATCATTCAAATAGATAAAGAGCTCATATAACTCAACACCCAAACAACAAAGAATCCAATTAAGAAATGGGCCAAAGAACTTAACAGCTATACAAAGAACTTAACAGACATACAGGTGGATAATAGACATATGAAAGATGCTCCAAGTCACGAATCATGAGAAAAACTGCAAATCAAAATCACAATGTAAAATCAACTCACACCTGTCAGAATGGCTGCAACACAGAATGATTCAACAACCAGGAAATGTTGGCCAGGATGTGAAGAAAAGGGAATCCTGCTGTGCTGTAGCTGAGGTGGGAAACTGGTGCAGGCGCTATGGAAAACAATTCTGAGGTTCCTCAAAACATTAAAAATAGAACTGGCTTATTACCCAGCAATTCCCCTTCTGGGTATTTATCGGAAGAAATTCAAAACATGAATATCAAAGACATATGCACCCATATGTCTACTGCAGCTCTATTTACAACAGGCCCGATATGGTAGCAACGTAGTTCCCATTCAATAGACAACTGGATCAAAACAAGAAAAACATCGTCAACAACAACAACAAACAACCACAGGTGGCACATATATGAAATGGAACACAACTCGGCCAGAAAAAAAATGTTACCATTTGTGACAACATGGATGGACTTAGAGGGTATTATTCTAAGGAATATCTCAAACAGAGAAAGACAAATACCATGTGATCTCACTTGTATGTGGACTCTCAAGAAACAATAATAAAATGGAAACAGATGGATAGGTACAGAGAACAAAATGATGGTTGCCAGAAGGGAGGGGGCTGGGGCCTGGGTGAATCAGGTAAAGGCTTTAAGATGTACAAAATGCTGATTACAAAACAGTCACGAGGATGTGAAGTACAGCATAGGGAATCTACTCAATAATGCTCTAACAACTACGTATAGTGCCAGGCAGGTACTAGCGAAAACAGGGTGATCACATCATAAATTATATAAAGGTTTCACACTATGTAGTTCACCTGAAACTAATATAAAATAATGCTGAATGTCAGCTGTCAATGAAACATGACAAAAAACCATGCTCTGAGATTTGGCTGGTTCTGCGGGAAAGATAATTTTTACATAGCAAAGCAGAAAATGTTGACGTCAGCCGCAGCACACTCAGAGCCCACGGACACAATTCCTTTTTCTAAGACATCATTCATATAGCAAAGGAACAAATCAGACTTCCACACATTTCCTTTTCGTCTCTGATTCCATATGTGCCTTCGTCAGTCTTCAAGCATCAAGTACCACCTAACCACTCGCAGGGACCCTCTCCCATTAGATCCAACCCGAGTCTTTGTAGTAATGCGTAGAGTCTTCTTCCTCACTGCTAGAGTCCGAGAAGTTCTCCACCGGCCAGTCTTTGCAAACAGAAAGATGAGCAATACATTTATTAGAAAGAGTGTCTGTCTCCCCCATTCGGCCTCCTCCAATTGAGGATATGAGAAGACACAGAGCATCACCCTCATCTTCCCTGCAGGTTCTCAGACCATCCCGGGACTCTGTGAGGTCAGAGCCCTTCAACGAGGCATTGGTCAGAGATGCCAACCTTCCAATCAGTGATACGTGGAAGGAATCACCTTCTTGGTCCCACTGGCCCACAATTGCTCTCCCCTCCAAACTCATCAACCTGCAATTGCAGCTGTTATATACAAACTTGAGTGTGGCTCCTGTGACTGCACAACTCGATATTTATCTTCTTTTAATTCATTAAGTTAATAAATGATCAAGTGAAATAAATTGAAAGTGGCACCGCTGGCCACTGGCTCCCCAAACGGATTGGCCAAAGCAAGAACTGAAAGATGTGGAAGGTGTCTTCTCCCCTCCCCAGATTGTTCCTGCAGAGTTGTTCACAGATCTGAACTGATCATTCACTCATAGGAATTCAAGGACTCATGTGAATGTGCCAGGTGCTTCTGCAGACTCTGGGGACACTCAAAGAGTAAGGTGACCACCAGCTATTAAAGGATTCGCAGCAGGGGGCCCGACTGCAAGCTGAGAAGACCAGCAGGGCTGGTACCCCTCTGCTAGGTGGAATCAGAGTAATGGTCTGAGTAGGGGCCACTTTGCTGTCCTCAGGAATCCCCTCTTCATCCACCTGAACACTGGATTAGAGCTGCAGGAAGTTAGTGGCAAAGACCCCTAAGAGGGTGAATGACTTGTACTGTGAAAACTACACAGAATTGCTGCAACAGTTAAAAAGGACACAAAATTTGAATGATGCGCTGTGTTCCTGGCTTGGAAGGCTTAGCATCGTTACCATTCCCATACAACTCAAAGGGATCTGCGAGTCAGTGCAACTCCTATGAAAAGCTCAATGCCATTTCTACAGAGACAGAAAAAACAACTCAAAAAATGGTTATGGAACTACAAAGAATGCCTGTAGCCAAAAGCATCTTGAGAAGGAAGAACAAAGATAGAAGCTCCATACTTTCTGGCTTCAAAACACATGGCAATGCTACAGGAATCTACAGAAAACAGTATGCTGCTGGTATAAAGGCAGACACATTGTTCTGTGGAACAGAAGACAAAATTCTCAAACACACATATATGACCAAATGATTTTCAAGAACGGTGCCAATATCACTCCATGGAAGAAAGGAAATCTCTTCAGCAATCAACACAATGGAAAAGCACCCACAGAATAGGAGAAAACGCTTGGAAACCTCATCTATGAAAAAGAGCTAATATCCAAATATGTATGACACGCCAAAACTTCATTATGAAGAAAAAAAGGAAAGGACCCGATTGAAGAAGGGGAAAACACTGAAAAAAAAGAAATTTATACACAGAAGACATATAAGTGACCAACAGACCTTTGAAAACATGCTCGACAGCACAAAGCACCAAGGAAATAAGAATCAAAAGGACAGTGGACTACTGCCCACCCGCGTTACACTGTATTAGTCAGAAGAAAACACTTCAGTACCTAGAGGCCAGTTTCTATCATCGTATCCCCAGTTCTCATGGCCACCAAAAAGCTGACATTACAGTGTCTCTGCATTTGAAAGCCAGCAAGAAAGCCCCTATTTTGTCATGTTCTCTACTTTTTGTCACCAAATGAGGAATTCTAGAATACGTACCACCGACAGTGTCCACTGGAGTGTCCTGAAATGATAGAAAATATGACAAGGATCAGATCATGTGGGTTGTGTTTGCACAGGTCTTTGGTTTCCTTAATGACAATAGAAAACCAATGGGAACACTGGTGGCTCAAGGGAACCAAAAACAAGAAATCAAGCAAAAGTACTCATGTCAAAAGCCATGAACTTTTGCTGCAGGAAGTATCTCACACAGGCATATTGGGTTGCCAGTTACACAGTTGTATTCCAAAACAAACAAACAAACAAACAAAAAATGCTGCATAGGGAAAAGATCACTCCCATATATTCTGTTACTAATGCTCCCATTGTTGAGTGCATATTCAAAACAAGTATCAGTTGGTAACAAATTCACACTCAACATTCTCCTCAGCCAGAAGATTTGTCTGTATTATTGGGAATGGACTTGCTAACATTTTCAATCTTCGTTGGACTGAGTGTATTAAAGGGGATTTCTGTCTCAGAGGGTGGAAAACAAGCTTACGGTGATAGGTTTCATGTCCTCATTGCAATCATCAGGAAGTTCATCTTCCTCTGGGATGACGGGGAGAGCTACAAGAGTGAACACAGAGTGAATGTGTCATCGGTGATACTACTCAAACCTACTCAGGGAGATGAGCTTGATGTGGACGTGAGAGAGACTGTGTGGCTATGGGTTTTTCATATCTATGGGCTGAACATGTGCCGTGCTGAACTCCTTGGTGGAAGAAGCAAGGCCAAGGAGAGGCGAGGAAAGAAGTGAGACATGGGGCCTTTGGTGTCTAGCTAAATAGAATGTAATTAATTTGAAATACTCTTAAAACCGGTAGACAAATAAATGCATGTTGTGTTTCAGTGTGAGATTTTCATGAATTTTTCTGCGCATTTTAAAACACAACACAGTCATCCTTTTTCCTGAAATGTTACAAGACCATTTCAGTTTTCCATGAATTCATATATGCTGTCCTCTCTTCATCATCTCTATTATTGGATTTTCTTAACTTTTTGACAGTGATGAGAAAGAAATGCTATTTACGCTGCTTTTCATAATTTGTGACTATATAGGTCTGGAGCATGGATTATATGTACAACGCTACGGACTCGTCACTACTATCTAGATCCAATCTTTTTCATCATATCCACCTCAGTTCCCTTTAACAAATCACTCTACTTTCTCCCTCCTTCCAACCATTGTTATCTCTCCTTGTCTCTCAACTGTGAATCTGCCTGTTGCAGGGACCTCATGTAAGTGGAATCACACATTATTTGTCTTTCTGTGTCTGCCTGGTGTTACTAAGCACAATATTTTTTAAATGTCCTTTCATGTTGCAGCATATTTCAAAGTTCAATTCCCGTTCACGACTGAACGACAGTCCACTCTGGGTATATATATCAGACTGTATTTATCCACTCATCACTTGATGGACTTTGGAAAAGTTTGCAACTGTTGGCTGTTGTGAAGCATGTCGCTATGACATCCGTGTGCTGATATCCTGGGATCCTCCCACAGTGACACCTAATCTTATGATCTTCGCCCAACATATAGAATATCCCCGCAGCAGACGTAAACCTTAACTGAACTGTGCACATTTAATCAATAAAACATTGGTGTCATTGCAATGACTGTAACAAACGTATCACAGGAAGGTGAGGTATTATGAATACGGGGCACTGGCTTGGTGGGCTGTGGGAACGTTGTGTATCGTCTTGTCAACTCCTTTGTGAATCCCAACCTGTTCTCAACAAGGTGTATCCATGTTTCCAAATCTGGAGACATTGTATTCCGGAGGGATCTATTCAGCAAAAGGTAAACACTCAGCTAATGTGAGCATTAGCTCAGGACATTGTTTACTATTCAACGTGAACGATATTTTGAGTTGTCAATGCATCTTGACTTCATAGTTACAGCAGTACTAATTTCGTGAAGATACTTAAATTTGCAGGCATAAAAGAAGAACACGGCTTAGCATTTTTATAGTTTTCTGTTAAAACTGGGACACAAAATTCTTAATTCTGAATTAACCTAATGAGCATAGATCCGCAATACCTTCTGCAGGGTCCCTGTGAGGGTAGAACTTGAGGCGTGGCCGCTCACGCACTCTTCTTTCCCATCTCTGGCTGGAAACTGATGAGTGGGTTCTGTTTATGGGAAGACAAGTTCCGTCATCATCGCTGCTACTTCCTGAGGAATACACAACAATAGATAGAGCCTGTGACATCTTAGTGGCAGGAGACCATAGGTACATTAGGAATAATTTATTCACACTTCCAACTATTGTTCCCTTCATTCACCAGCTAGCTGAGCATGTGACCCAGTAGACTTAAAGATGGACCTAGATATATCTTGTAGTTTGCTGAGCAACCAAATCCCCAACACACAGGTTTTGTAGGAAAAATCTTGAATGAGCTGAGGCATTATAGAAACGTAACAAAACACAGAGACTACGCCTAGTACACTGAGTTCCAATCGTTTACAGAAGTTGCACGTATCTGAAAGATATGGAGACCGCACTTGGACTCAGTGCCCCATTTTGAAGTGAGAAAATGTGAAGAGGACCTCCTTGTTAGTATTATGTGATGAGTCTAAACAAAATTAAATACCGGTGAAGCTTCCAGGCAAATAAAAGACTGGTGTTGTGTAATTGCTCTGACTTTCCAATCATTGAATGGCTGCAAGAATGAGCTAGACACTTGTAGAGGTTAAGTTCAGATAGGATACTTGGATGGCTCCACTGAAAGGGCACATGGGAGGTGACTTTTCACCCTCTATCTGGGTGTGATGCTTTACAGCTCATGGAGAGTATCTGTTATCATCTCTTGCGATGCCCACACCAGCGCCACCTCAAGGGAGGCAAGTTAGGGTCGTGACCCATATTTTACACTGGAGGGCGTAGAAACCTCGCGTGAGTAAGCAACTGTCCCTGACTCACAACACTGCTATGTGATAGATCGGGTACCACTATTTGGTTGCTGTCCTGGGCATAGAGATCAGAGACCCTGAGACAACTGAGATCATGCCTGGGACCCCTGAACAACATCAACCTTCAAGTCTCCATGCCCCAAGGTTTCTGCAAGGGAGAGATGATGCCCGGGAGCAGGTGGTGCAGCCATGAGGAGTCCAAATCCACAACACAGCCCCGCCTTCCACGTTTCAGTCCATGACCCAAATACAACAATTTTCTCCACACCAAGACCCTCTGAAAGTCAAGGGGAGAACACAATGGTGGCTCTCTGCCCCTAATGACGTCAC
The DNA here is from genome assembly GCF_964194185.1 of Rhinolophus hipposideros. Taxonomy (NCBI): domain Eukaryota; kingdom Metazoa; phylum Chordata; class Mammalia; order Chiroptera; family Rhinolophidae; genus Rhinolophus; species Rhinolophus hipposideros. The sequence goes on along the minus strand of NW_027669467.1, from coordinate 232,563 downwards.
ACACTCAGCTATTTCTCACCCTGTGTCCCCTCACCAGAAAACCACCCTGAGTGACGAGCAGTCTGAGGGCCTCCCACGCCAGTAAAGAAGATTCTGCCATATGAGAACCAACTCCCATATGACGGCTTTGCCAAAAATAGCTTCCGTTTCATTCACCTACTCTGATGAGCAATTCATGTACCTGACCCGGGAAAGCGGCCTTCTGCCCTGGTGCATTGGGAATTCATAATTCAATGTATTAAGGCCAAACCTCCACTGTCTGCTGACGACTGATGTGAGCACCCTTCTGCACGTGCAGTGACTGCATGTGTTCTGAGTGTCCACATCCCTGCCGAAGACTTCCCTCACCTCAACACAGGATCCAACTGCCCCTTCATCCCTCCAGAGCTAAGAGGCAAGAAACAATTCCCCATGTCCTCTGAGAGAGACACTTCATTAGTCACAGCTTGTGACCTGACCCCAGACCCTCCTAATCTTTCATCCATGTTTATCCCACCCACTCATCGACTGGGTCGCGGCTACCACTCTCCAGGCCAGAAGGCACCCGGAGACACAGGGACCCTGTGTACCTCAACCCATGCCTTCCCACTATGAAAATCAAATGGGAATATTAAATGTGAACCCATTGTGGAAACAGTATTGAAGTTCCTCAAAATATTGCAAATAGATGCACTAATCGCACTTCTGTTTATCCATCCCAAGCAATTGAAATCAGGATCTCCAGGAGGTAACTGCATGGCCCTGATCACTGCTGCTTTGCTCATAAAAACCCATATCAAGAACCAGCCCTACTGTCAATGGACAGAGGAAAGCATAACGAAAATACATTTAATGCAATATTATTCACCTTGAGAAAGAAGGGAATCCTGCCATTTGAATCATCTTGAATCAACCTATTCTATGTGAGACAAGCCATTCTCAGAAATAAACAAAGTGAAATACTTTATGATTCCATTGAAATGAGTATGTAAACTAGTCCAACTCATAGAAACAGGAAGTACAATGTCCTTGCCGAGAGTGGGGTGGGTATATGGAGTTACTGTGAATGGGTGTACAGTTTCGGCAATGAGAGATGAAGAACATGTAGAGATGGCCTGTACAACTATGTACATCTAGGGAACTCTACTGTACTATATACTTAAAACGTTCAGAGGTTGGACTTCATGTTGAGTATGTAAAGCACATTAAAAAAAATAAGTGAAAAAGGATAAAAAGGAAACAAACTAAAGAAAGAATAAAAAGAGTGAGAGTGAGAGAGTGGGGTAGGGAAAGTGAGGTAGAAGGAATCACATAGAATGAAAGAAGCAATCAAAACAGAAAGTCATGAAGGAAGGAGTCAGTAAAGTACAAAGGGTCTGGTTGTGCCACAGGCAGATAATGAAGAAATGAAGACCACAGAACAGGAGGGAGCTCCACTCTCCGGGTTGTAAAGAAGATGTTGATACAGTGTTTGCTCCAGCAACATGATAGTGTCCTATCGAATCCCCATCCAAGAAACAGCAAAACAACATCTCAAGTGTGGGCAAGGCTGGACACAGGGATACATGTCATACTCCTTCTCCTGACCTTGAAACCTCCACCTGAGCACCACGTGACCTGGGTGCCTTGCCTGTGTCTCCCTCTGCTACTCTGAATTGTTGTCATCGTTATGTCCTGGAAAAGCTCTCAGAGCTTACTAACACATCTATCCCACTCGGTGGCACTTGATTAACTCTTGAAGCCCAGCTGTTGGTGATAATCGTTTTAACATGTCACCCTACACATCAGGGTTCCCTTCAGCACAAGGGGTAAACTATCATGGAGATTGAAGGAGACTGCTAGGATAAACTTTTCCCTAGTAGGAAGTTCCAGGGGTAAACAAGTGACATTTTATATTCAAGCTGTCTCATTCTTTTCGGCTTGTAGTCAAAATATTGAAACCTAAATGATAATCAAATTTTCCTAAAATACATCTTAATCAGAGTAGTCCTGCTCCAAACAACACTCAAAATTAGTTTATATATATTGCCTTAAAGTACATCCGTTGACTTGAATTTTTCCAAAGCCCTTCCAAAGAAACCATGACCAATTTTCTCCCCGAGTGTTCTAGAGGGATACGAGTGGCCGTGCCCCGTCACTTCAATGATTTTCTCTTTCCCTGACTTACAATGCACAACCTCTCTCATCCTCACAGGAAGGGGATTCGGTGACACCCAGGTGCTGCGTCCTGATGATGACGTCTTTGTTCCCTTTCAATGTACAATGTTTCTTGCCTCCATGCAATAATCATAGATGGCATGAGTAATGGGAGGTAGATTTTCGACATGAAAATGGCATTGTGTATTCTTAGCAAGAGTCTGGCAAGTGAACTGTTAGATATCTATCAGAAAGTCACAGTGAACTGTCCCCAACACTAAGTGGAGGCAACTCCTAACTCACATTCCTTCAGAACTGGTTGTGGTGTGGAGCTACACTAGGGGCCACCTGCAATAGGACGGAGTCCTGCCCAGTACTCAGCTGTGTTTCGCGGAGGAGTCCATCTCAAGCATTTGAGAGAAATGTGTTGTGTGTGAAGGAAGTGCCAGCAGTGACACATCATGTGCATTCGAAATGCCTCAGAGGTACTAAAAGGTGACAGTCATAATTGAATGAAACTGGCATTGACACAGGGATAGGAGTTCTGATCCGAGTTTGTCACTTTAGAACCCAGCGGGCACTGTCCTGTGTGCCGATGGGTTTTTCTAGGTTAATTGCCATCTACATGGCATACAGTGGGTGACCACATTTATCTTATTGTGATGAATACATACACCCATAGGTATCCGCTCATGATGACATGAGATAGGAATGTATTTGTGTGAGCTCTCTTTTTTTAAATTAAAGTTTATTGGGGTGACAATGGCTAGTGAAATGGAAATTTTTATTGAGAAAGTGAGCACCAACAGTTGTGGAATTTACACGAATATTAATCTCAGGAAACACTCATCCCACAAAAATTTTACCAGACACACACACACACACACACACACACAAAAAAAAAAAACAAACAAACAAACAAACAAAAAAAAAACTATAACTCTCATGGAAACACATAGAGACAGTCACTCCCACAACCGCACATTGGACAACCAAAGTGGAACTGGACAACTTGGAAACACTTCAGTACCTAGAGGCCAGTTTCTATCATCGTATCCCCAGTTCTCATGGCCACCAAAAAGCTGACATTACAGTGCCTCAGCATTTTAAAGCCAGCAAGAAAGCCCCTATTTTGTCATGTTCTCCACTTTTTGTCACCAAATGAGGAATTCTAGAATACGTACCACAGACTGTGTCCACTGGACTGTCCTGAAATGATAGAAAATATGACAAGGATCAGATCATGTGGGTTGTGTTTGCACAGGTCTTTGGTTTCCTTAATAACAATAGAAAACCAATGGGAACAGTGGTGGCTCAAGGGAACTCAAAACAAGAAATCAAGCAAAAGTACTCATGTCAAAAGCCATGAACTTTTGCTGCAGGAAGTATCTCACACAGGCATATTGGGTTGCCAGTTACACAGTTGTATTCCAAAGCAAACAAACAAACAAACAAAAATGCTACATAGGAAAAAGGTCACTCCCATATATTCTGTTACTAATGCTGCCATCGTTGAGTGCATATTCAAAACAAGTATCAGTTGGTAACAAATTCACACTCAACATTCTCCTCAGCCAGAAGATTGTCTGTATTATTTTGGAATGGACATGACAACGTTTTCAATCTTAGTTTGATTGAGAGTATTAAAGAGGATTTCTGTCTCAGAGGGTGGAAAACAAGCTTACCGTGATAGGTTTGATGTCCTCATTGCAATCATCAGGAAGTTCATCTTCCTCTGGGATGTCGGGGAGAACTACAAGAACACAGAGTAAATGTGTCATCAGTTATACTACTCAAACCTACTCAGGGAGATGAGCTTGATGTGGACGTGAGAGAGACTGTGTGGCTATGGGTTTTTAATTAATTACGAGCTGAACATGTGCCGTGCTGAACTCCTTGGTGGAAGAAGCAAGGCCAAGGAGAGGCGAGGATAGAAGTGAAACATGGGGTCTTTGGTGTCTAGCTAAATAGAATGTAATTAATTTGAAATACTCTTAAAACCGGTAGACAAATAAATGCATGTTGTGTTTCAGTGAGAGATTTTCATGAATTTTTCTGCGCATTTTAAAACACAACACAGTCATCCTTTTTCCTGAAATGTTACAAGACCATTTCAGTTTTCCATGAATTCATATATGCTGTCCTCTCTTCATCATCTCTATTATTGGATTTTCTTAACTTTTTGACAGTGATGAGAAAGAAATGCTATTTACGCTCTTTTTCATAATTTGTGACTATATAGGTCTGGAGCATGGATTATATGTACAACGCTACGGACTCGTCACTACTATCTAGATCCAATCTTTTTCATCATATCTACCTCAGTTCCCTTTAACAAATCACTCTACTTTCTCCCTCCTTCCAACCATTGTTATCTCTCCTTGTCTCTCAACTGTGAATCTGCCTGTAGCAGGGACCTCATGTAAGTGGAATCACACATTATTTGTCTCTCCGTGTCTGCCTGGTGTTACTAAGCACAATATTTTTTTTTTTTTTAATTAATTTTATTGGGGTGACAATTGTTAGTAAATTTACATAGATTTCAGGTGTACAATTCTGTATTACATCGTCTATAAATCCCATTGTGTGTTCACCACCCAGAGTCAGTTCTCCTTCCATCACCATATATTTGATCCCCTTTACCCTCATCACCCACCCCCCACCCCCTTACCCTCTGGTAGCCACTAAATTATTGTCTGTGTCTATGAGTTTTTGTTTCTCATTTGTTTGTCTTGTTCTTTTTGGTTTATATACCACATATCAGTGAAATCATAGGGTTCTCTGCTTTTTCTGTCTGACTTGTTTCACTTAGCATTATTCTCTCGAGATCCATCCATGTTGTCACAAATGTTCCTATATCATCTTTCCTTAACGCCGAATAGTATTCCATTGTGTATATGTACCACAACTTCTTTATCCATTCATCTATCGAAGGACATTTTGGTTGTTTCCATGTCTTGGCCACCGTAAACAAAGCTGCAATGAACATTGGCGTACACGTGTCTCTATAGAGAAATGCTTTTATATTTTTGGGGTAGATACCCAGGAGAGCGATTGCTGGGTCATATGGTAATTCTATTCGTAATTTCTTGAGGAACCTCCACACTGCCTTCCATAGCGGCTGCACCAGTCTGCATTCCCACCAACAGTGTATGAGAGTTCCTTTTTCTCCACAGCCTCTCCAACACTTGTTACTATTTGTTTTGTTGATGAAAGCCATTCTGACTGGGGTGAGGTGATATCTCATTGTGGTTTTCATTTGCATTTCTCTGATGATTAGCGATGTTGAGCATTTTTTCATATGTCTATTTGCCATTTGTATATCCTCTTTGGAGAAATGTCTCTTCAGGTCCTCTGTCCATTTTTCAATTGGGTTGTTTGTTTTTTTGTTGTTGAGTTTCATGAGTTCCTTGTATATTTTGGATATTAGCCCCTTATCAGAGGAACTGTTTGCGAAAATCTTCTCCCATTCAGTTGGTTGCCTCATTATTTTGTCAATAGTTTCTTTTGCTGTGCAGAAGCTTTTCAATTTCATATAATCCCATTTATTTATTTTAGTTTTTACTTCCATTGCCTTTGGAGTCAAATTCATAAAATGCTCTTTGAACCCAAGATCCATAAGTTTAGTACCTATGTTTTCTTCAATGCAGTTTATTGTGTCAGGTCTTATGCTTAAGTCTTTGATCCATTTTGAATTAATTTTGGTACATGGTGACAGATAGCAGTCCAGTTTCATTCTTTTGCACGTAGCTATCCAATTCTGCCAGCACCATTTATTGAAGAGGCTGTCTTTCCTCCATCGTATGTTTTTAGCTTCTTTGTCAAAAATTATCTGTCCATATTTATATGGTTTTATTTCTGGGTTCTCAATTCTATTCCATTGGTCTATGTGTCTGTTTTTCCGCCAATACCATGCTGTTTTGATTATTGTAGCCCTGTAGTACAAGGAAAAATCAGGGAGTGTAATACCTCCAGTATTGTTCTTTTTTTTTAATATTGCTTTGGCTATTCGGGGTCTTTTGTGGTTCCAAACAAATCTGATGATTTTTTGTTCTATTTCTTTAAAAAATGCCATTGGGATTTTAATGGGGATTGCATTAAATCTGTATATGGCTTTGGGTAATATGGCCATTTTAACTATGTTGATTCTTCCAATCCATGAGCACGGAATGTCTTTCCATTTCTTTGTGTCTTCTTCAATTTCTTTCAAAAATGTCTTATAGTTTTCAGCATATAAATCCTTCACATCCTTGGTTAAGTTTATTCCTAGGTATTTTATTCTTTTTGCTGCAATTGCAAAAGGAATTGTTTTTTCTATCTCTTTTTCTGAGATTTCATTGTTGGTATATAGGAAAGCAATGGACTTTTGTACGTTGATTTTGTAGCCAGCAACTTTACTATATTCATTGATTGTTTCTAGTAGCTTTTTGGTGGAGTCTTTAGGGTTTTCTATGTATAGCATCATGTCATCTGCAAAGAGTGACAATTTAACTTCTTCATTCCCAATTTGGATGCCTTTTATTTCTTTCTCTTGCCTGATAGCTCTGGCGAGGACTTCCAACACTATGTTGAAAAGCAGAGGTGATAGGGGACAACCTTGTCGTGTTCCTGAACGTAGAGCAAAGGGCTTCAGCTTTTCACCATTAATTATGAGGTTAGCTGAGGGCTTGTCGTATATGGCCTTTATTATGTTGAGGTATTTTCCTTCTATACCAATTTTAGTAAGTGTTTTAATCATAAATGGATGTTGTATCTTATCAAATGCTTTTTCTGCATCAATTGATAGAATCATATGGTTTTTGTCCTTTATTTTGTTTATGTGATGTATCACATTGATGGATTTGCGAATGTTGAACCATCCTTGTGCCCCGGGGATGAACCCCACTTGGTCGTGATGAATAATCTTTTTAATGCATTGTTGTATTCGATTTGCTAGAATTTTGTTTAGGATTTTAGCATCTGTATTCATCAGAGATATAGGTCTGTAGTTTTCTTTTTTTGTGTTGTCCTTACCAGGTTTTGGTATCAGGGTAATGTTGGCCTCATAAAATGAGTTAGGGAGTACTGACTCTTCTTCAATTTTTTGGAAGAGTTTGAGCAGGATTGGTATTAGATCCTCTTTGAAGGTTTGGTAGAATTCACTGGTGAAGCCATCTGGTCCAGGAGTTTTGCTTTTGGGAAGGTTTTTGATGACTGATTCAATTTCGTTACTGGTGATCGGCCTGTTTAGATTTTCCACTTCTTCTTGGTTCAGCCTTGGAAGGCTATATGTTTCTAAGAACTTGTCCATTTCTTCTAAGTTATTAAATTTGGTGGCATATAGTCCTTCATAGTATTCTTGGATAATCCTTTGTATTTCTGTGGTGTCCGTGATAACGTCCCCTTTTTCATTTCTGATTTTGTTAATTAGTGTCTTCTCTCTTTTTATCTTAGTGAGTCTAGCCAAGGGTTTGTCAATTTTGTTAATCTTTTCAAAGAACCAGCTTTTTGTCACATTAATTTTTTCTATTGTCTTTTTGTTCTCTATTTCATTTAGTTCTGCTCTGATTTTTGTTATTTCCTTTCTTCTGCTGACCTTGGGTTTCGCTTGTTCTTCTTTTTCTAGTTTTTTAAGGTGTAACATGAGGTTATTTATTTGGGATTTTTCTTGTTTCTTGAGATAGGCCTGTAATGATATAAATTTCCCTCTTAAAACTGCTTTCGCGGCATCCCAAAAATTTTGGTAGGATGTATTTTCATTGTCATTTGTTTCTATGTATCTTTTGAGCTCTCCTCTAATTTCTTCTTTGACCCAGTCATTCTTTAAAAGTATGTTGTTTAATCTCCATGTATTTGTGTTTTTTCCTGCTTTCTTTTTGCAGTTGATATCCAATTTCAAAGCTTTGTGATCAGAGAATATGCTTGGTATGATTTCAATCTTCTTAAATTTGCTGAGGCTGATTTTGTGTCCCAATATATGGTCTATCCTTGAGAATGTTCCATGTACACTAGAAAAGAATGTATAGTCTGATGTTTTAGGATGAAGTGCTCTATATATGTCAATTATGTCCAATTCATCTAATGTGTCATTTAGGGCTGCGATTTCGTTATTTGTCTTCTGTTTGGATGATCTATCCATAGCTGTCAATGATGTATTTAAGTCCCCTAGTATAATTGTGTTTTGGTCAATTTCTCCCTTTAGTTCTGTTAGTAGTTGCTTGGTATATTTCGGTGCTCCCTGATTGGGGGCATAAATATTGATGACTGTTATGTCTTCTTGTTGTATAGTCCCCTTTACCATTATGAAATGTCCATCTTTGTCTCTTGTTATCTTTTTCACCCTGAAGTCTGTTTCATCGGAAATCATTATGGCTACACCTGATTTTTTCTGGGTACCATTTGCTTGAAGTGTCAATTTCCACCCTTTCACTTTGAGTCTATGCTTGTCCTTGTAGCTGAGATGTGTCTCTTGTAGGCAGCATATGGTTGGGTTTAGTTTTTTGATCCAATCTGCTACTCTGTGTCTCTTTATTGGTGAGTTCAGTCCATTTACATTTAGGGTGATTATTGATATGTGAGGATTTCCTGTCATTCTGTCTTTAGTTTTCTGGTAAGGCTGTGTCTCCATTGTTTCTTTGCCTTTTTGTTGTTGTCTGTTATTTCTGTGTGGTAGTATTCTATGATGTTTCCCTCTGTTTCTTCTTTTATTACAGTATATATTTCAGATTTGGATGTTTTTTGAGTGGTTACCCTTGAGTTTATGTAAAAGAAAGTTTGATATTTAGAGTATTCCAGTTTCTTCAGTCCGCTTACTTTCTCTATTCCCATATTCCAGTTCAGGCCTTTACGCTCCCCCTTTTTATGTTTTGGTTGCCACAAGTTGTCCCTGTTGATGGTGGTCTAATAGCCTCCTTTAGTATTTCTTGTAGTGCAGGTCGTGTATTAGAAAATTCCCTCAGCTTCTGGATGTCTGGAAAGGTCTTTATTCCTCCTTCATATCTAAAGGAGATCTTTGCTGGATATATTATTCTTGGCTCATGATTTCTCTCTTTCAATAGTTTGAATATTTGGTTCCATTCCCTCCTAGCTTGTAGAGTTTCTGCTGAAAAATCTGATGATAATCTAATGGGCTTTCCTTTGTAAGTTACCGTCTTCTTTTCCCTGGCTGCCTTGAGGATTCTTTCTTTATCATTGATTTTAGACAGCTTCAATACAATGTGCCTTGGTGAAGGCCTGTTGGGATTGAGGTAATTAGGTGTTCTATTTGCTTCTTGGATTCGAGGATCCAGTTCTGTCCACAAGTTTGGAAAGTTCTCATCGACGATTTGTTTGAATATATTCTCTGTTCCCTTCCCTCTTTCTTCTCCTTCTGGTATGCCCATTATTCTTATATTGCTCTTTCTGATGGAGTCAGAAAGTTCTTGTAGAGTTCTTTCATTTCTTTTAAGTCTCAAGTCTCTTTCTTCTTCCCTCTGTGTAAATTCCAGGTTCCTATCTTCGATGTCACTGATTCTTTCCTCCATCTGGTCAACTCTACTACCTAAGCTGGATATTTTATTGTTAATTTCTTCTATTGAGTTCTTAATCTCCAGAAATTCTATTTGGTTCTTTTTCAAGATTTCAATCTCTTTTGTAAAATGCTCATGGTGTTCTTTGATTGTGTTTCTGAGTTCATTAAACTGCCTTTCTGTGTTTTCTTGCATCTCGTTCAGTTTTTTCAGAATTGCGATCTTGAATTCTCTGTCATTTAAATCACAAAGGTCCATATCTCTAAGTTCCTTTTCTGGAGACTTCTCACTTTCTTTCTGAGCTATCTTGTTGCCTTGGTTATTCATGGCAATCACTGATTTACTATTTCTCTTCCTAGACATCTACAGGAGTGTGTTCTGCAACAGGTTGATAGGTATGCAAAGAGCTTTTGGAGTTCCAAAGCTCTTTCTGCACCAGATTCAGAGCCCGTTTGTTTCAGCAGTTCTGTTTACTCCTGCAGGGATCCGCCCAGATAGGTGGGGCCAGGGGCGGGGTGAGTTGTGAGAGGTGGCCCAGAGCAATGGCGGCGACCACCACCACAGCCAGTCCTGCTTCCACAGCTCCCTCCCCTTTGCCGGAACTAGTTGAGCTGCGAATCTGTGTCTGCGGTCCACAGTTCTCAGAGCAGCAAATATTCTGTCCTTTGATCCGACACTGCTACTTTATGGCTTCTAGCACCGGGCAGGTGGGGGCGGGGCGAGCTCTGGGAGGGTAGGGAGGGGGCGGCTAGTCTCCGTGCCTAAGGCTTCCGTTCTCCGCTCGGCAGTGAGGGCTTAAACCACCGATTTCAGCCCTCTTCCCTCAGTCTTTGCTCCGAGGTCTGCCGTGAGCGAGCGTTGGGTTGCGTTGGGTTCAGCGGTTTTGTATGCTGCCCCCTCAGCCCTGTGGGCCGTAAGCGGAGCCCTAGCAGTCCGAGTCCTTCCCTCTCCCGCAGCTGCGGTAGTTCCGGGAGCAGCGAGCTCCGAGCACTGAGCTAGGTCTGCGTCCTGCGCCCGCGCGGCTTCGTCTCCGCACTTCTCCTCTCCCTCCTCCCCCGCTCGCGCGATTCACCCACCTGGAGGTGAATTCAGTAGTCGGCCTCTTCGTCTTGCCTGTCTGCTGTGCAAGGAGTCCTTTGTGGAGTTATTGTTGTCCGATTCGTTGTAAATTCCAGGGGAGCGTTACAGAGGCTCACCTCACGCCGCCATTTTTTTTGATCCTACAATATTTTTTAAATGTCCTTTCATGTTGCAGCATATTTCAAAGTTCAATTCCCGTTCACGACTGAACGACAGTCCACTCTGGGTATATATATCAGACTGTATTTATCCACTCATCACTTGATGGACTTTGGAAAAGTTTGCAACTGTTGGCTGTTGTGAAGCATGTCGCTATGACATCCGTGTGCTGATATCCTGGGATCCTCCCACAGTGACACCTAATCTTATGATCTTCGCCCAACTTATAGAATGTCACCGCAGCAGACGTAAACCTTAACATGAACTGTGCACATTTTAATCAATAAGACATTGATGTCATTGCAATGACTGGCTTGGTGGGCTGTGGGAACGTTGTGTATCGTCTTGTCAACTCCTTTGTTAATCCCAACCTGTTCTCAACAAGGTGTATCCATGTTTCCAAACCTGGAGACATTGTATTCCGGAGGGATCTATTCAGCAAAAGGTAAACACTCAGCTAATGTGAGCATTAGCTCAGGACATTGTTTACTATTCAACGTGAATGATATTTTGAGTTGTCAATGCATCTTGACTTCATAGTTACAGCAGTACTAATTTCGTGAAGATACTTAAATTTAGGCATAAAAGAAGAACGTGGCTTAGCATTTTTATAGTTTTCTGTTAAAACTGGGACACCAAATTCTTAATTCTGAATTAACCTAATGAGCATAGATCCGCAATACCTTCTGCAGGGTCCCTGTCAGGGTAGTACTTGAGGCGTGGCCGCTCACGCACTCTTCTTTCCCATCTCTGGCTGGAAACTGATGAGTGGGTTCTGTTTATGGGAAGACAACTTCCCTCAGCATGGCTGCTACTTCCTGAGAAATACACAACAATAGATAGAGCCTGTGACATCTTAGTGGCAGGAGACCATAGGTACATTAGGAATAATTTATTCACACTACCAACTATTGTTCCCTTCATTCACCACCTAGCTGAGCATGTGACCCAGTAGACTTAACGATGGACCTAGATATATCTTGTAGTTTGCTGAGCAACCAAATCCCCAACACACAGGTTTTGTAGGAAAAATCTTGAATGAGCTGAGGCATTATAGAAACGTAACAAAACACAGAGACTACGCCTAGTACACTGAGTTCCAATCGTTTACAGAAGTTGCACGTATCTGAAAGATATGGAGACCGCACTTGGACTCAGTGCCCCATTTTGAAGTGAGAAAATGTGAAGAGGACCTCCTTGTTAGTATTATGTGATGAGTCTAAACAAAATTAAATACCGGTGAAGCCTCCAGGCAAATAAAAGACTGGTGTTGTGTAATTGCTCTGACTTTCCAATCATTGAATGGCTGCAAGAATGAGCTAGACACTTGTAGAGGTTAAGTTCAGATAGGATACTTGGATGGCTCCACTGAAAGGGCACATGGGAGGTGACTTTTCACCCTCTATCTGGGTGTGATGCTTTACAGCTCATGGAGAGTATCTGTTATCATCTCTTGCGATGCCCACACCAGCGCCACCTCAAGGGAGGCAAGTTAGGGTCGTGACCCATATTTTACACTGGAGGGCGTAGAAACCTCGCATGAGTAAGCAACTGTCCCTGACTCACAACACTGCTATGTGATAGATCGGGTACCACTATTTGGTTGATGTCCTGGGCATAGTGATCAGAGACCCTGAGACAACTGAGATCATGCCTGGGACCCCTGAACAACATCAACCTTCAAGTCTCCATGCCCCATGGTTTCTGCAAGGGAGAGATGATGTCCGGGAGCAGGTGGTGCAGCCATGAGGAGTCCAAATCCACAACACAGCTCCGCCTTCCACGTTTCAGTCCATGACCCAAATACAACAATTTTCTCCACACCAAGACCCTCTGAAAGTCAAGGGGAGAACACAATGGTGGCTCTCTGCCCCTAATGACGTCACACACTCAGCTATTTCTCACCCTGTGTCCCCTCACCAGAAAACCACCCTGAGTGACGAGCAGTCTGAGGGCCTCCCACGCCAATAAAGAACATTCTGCCATATGAGAACCAACTCCCATATGACGGCTTTGCCAAAAATAGCTTCCATTTAATTCACCTACTCTGATGAGCAATTCATGTACCTGACCCGGGAAAGCGGCCTTCTGCCCTGGTGCATTGGTAATTCATAATTCAATGTATTAAGGCCAAACCTCCACTATCTGCTGACGACTGATGTGAGCACCCTTCTGCACGTGCAGTGACTGCATGGGTTCTGAGTGTCCACATCCCTGCCGAAGACTTCCCTCACCTCAACACAGGATCCAACTGCCCCTTCATCCCTCCAGAGCTAAGAGGCAAGAAACAATTCCCCATGTCCACTGAGAGAGACACTTCATTAGTCACAGCTTGTGACCTGACCCCAGACCCTCCTAATCTTTCATCCATGTTCATCCCACCCACTCATCGACTGGGTCGCGGCTACCACTCTCCAGGCCAGAAGGCACCCGGAGACACAGGGACCCTGTGTACATCAACCCATGCCTTCCCACTATGAAAATCAAATGGGAATATTAAATGTGAACCCATTGTGGAAACAGTATTGAAGTTCCTCAAAATATTGCAAATAGATGCACTAATCGCACTTCTGTTTATCCATCCCAAGCAATTGAAATCAGGATCTCCAGGAGGTAACTGCATGGCCCTGATCACTGCTGCTTTGCTCATAAAAACCCATATCAAGAACCAGCCCTACTGTCAATGGACAGAGGAAAGCATAACGAAAATACATTTAATGCAATGTAATTCACCTTGAGAAAGAAGGGAATCCTGCCATTGGAAGTATCTTGAATCAACCTATTCTATGTGAGACAAGCCATTCTCAGAAATAAACAAATTGAAATACTTTATGATTCCATTGAAATGAGTATGTAAACTAGTCCAACTCATAGAAACAGAACGTACAATGTCCTTGCCGAGAGTGGGGTGGGTATATGGAGTTACTGTGAATGGGCGTACAGTTTCGGCAATGAGAGATGAAGAACATGTAGAGATGGCCTGTACAACTATGTACATATAGGGAACTCTACTGTAGTATATACTTCGGAACGTTCAGAGGTTGGACTTCATGTTGAGTATGTAAAGCACATTAAAAAAAATAAGTGAAAAAGGACAAAAAGGAAACAAACTAAAGAAAGAATAAAAAGAGTGAGAGTGAGAGAGTGGGATAGGGAAAGTGAGGTAGAAGGAATCACATAGAATGAAAGAAGCAATCAAAACAGAAAGTCGTGAAGGAAGGAGTCAGTAAAGTACAAAGGGTCTGGTTGTGCCACAGGCAGATAATGAAGACCACAGAACAGGAGGGAGCTCCACTCTCCGGGTTGTAAAGAAGATGTTGATACAGTGTTTGCTCCAGCAACATGATAGTGTCCTATCGAATCCCCATCCAAGAAACAGCAAAACAACATCTCAAGTGTGGGCAAGGCAGGACACAGGGATACATGTCATACTCCTTCTCCTGACCTTGAAACCTCCACCTGAGCACCACGTGACCTGGGTGCCTTGCCCGTGTCCTCCTCTGCTACTCTGAATTGTTGTCATCGTTATGTCCTGGAAAAGCTCTCAGAGCTTCCTAACACATCTATCCCACTCGGTGGCTCTTGATTAAGTCTTGAGGCCCAGCTGTTGGTGATAATCGTGTTAACATGTCATCCTACATCAGGGTTCCCTTCAGCACAAGGGGTAAACTATCATGGAGATTGAAGGAGACTGCTAGGATAAACTTTTCCCTAGTAGGAAGTTCCAGGGGTAAACAAGTGACATTTTATATTCAAGCTGTCTCATTCTTTTCGGCTTGTAGGCAAAAGACTGAAACCTAAATGATAATCAAATTTTCCTAAAATACATCTTAATCAGAGTAGTCCTGCTACAAACAACACTCAAACTTAATTTGTCTCAACATATATATATATATATATATATATATATATATATATATATATATATATATATATATATATATATATTGTGTGTGTACGTATCCTTAAAATTCATCCGTTGACTTGATTTTTCCCAAAGCCCTTCCAAAGAAACCATGACCAATTTTCTCCCCGAGTGTTCTAGAGGGATACGAGTGGCCATGCCTTGTCACTTCAATGATTTTCTCTTTCCCTGCCTTGCAATGCACAACCTCTCTCGTCCTCACAGGAAGGGGATTCGGTGCCACCCAGGTGCTGCGTCCTGATGATGACCTCTTGGTTCTTTTTCAATGTACAATGTTTCTTGCCTACATGCGATAATCATAGATGGCATGAGTAATGGGAGGTAGATTTCCGACATGAAAATGGCATTGTGTATTCTTAGCAAGAGTCTGGCAAGTGAACTGTTAGATATCTATCAGAAAGTCACAGTGATTTGTCCCCAACACTAACTGGAGGCAACTCTTAACTCACATTCCTCCAGAACTGGTTGTGGTGTGGAGCTACACTAGGGGCGACCTGCAATAGGACGGAGTCCTGCCCAGTACATCAAATTTTGAGTTGTCAATGCATCTATACTTTTAGAGTTACAAACGTACCGATTAAATCACAGCATCTCAATTTGCGCACAGAAAAAATAATGCGAATTAACATCTGTATAGTTTCCTCATAAAAAATGGGACACTGAATAATTCCTCTTGAATTCACTTAATAAGCATATTTCTACAGTACCTTCCTCTGGGTTCTCTAAGGCATGGACTCTTCGGGCTGGACGGATGTTTCGTCTCCCGGACCTCATCCTCCTGAAGGCACCTGATATTCTCCTCTTCAGGGGACGCCTGTCCTCATCCTGGCCGCAACATCCTGGGAAATGCATGACAAGAGAGAGAATCACTGACTTCTTTCTGGCCACAGACGATAGGGACATTAGAAATAATTTACTCACACTTCCAACTATTGGTGTCTTAGTCACCAGCTGCCCAGATGGCCCTCCTGAAGCAAAGTTGGACCTAGGAACATTGTGCAGTTTGGGGTACGCCTCATATCACCAACAGGTAGATTATGTTGGCAAACACCTTTGTTTAGATGAGACATTCTAGACACACAGCAAAGCCCAGTGAACAGTCTTGTAGCTTGGGCTCCAATCCCATTTAGAAGCCGCACCACTCAAGGAAAGTTACGGAGACCCCTCTGGCCATCAGGGTCTGTTCTGAGATGCGGGAATGTGAGGACGACCTCCTTATTGGTATTCTGTAATGAGGCTAAACACAATACTGGCAAATCCTCCAGAAAAACAAATAGCTGGTGGAATGTAAGTACTCAGAGTGTGTACTCATTGAATGCCAGCAAGACTGAGCTAGATAGACCCATGGTGTGGTTAAATGGAGAGAGGGGATATGGATGGCTCCACAGCAAGGGAGGGAGGGAGGTGACTTCTCTTCCTTTACAAGGGCGTGATGCTTCATAGCTCACAGACAGTATCCGTTATCATCTCCTGTGATGACAACAGCTGCCCTACGTCAGGAGAGGCAAAGCAGGGCTTTGACCCATATTTTACGGCAAACGGCACAAGCATTTAGAGATTCAGTGGGTCACCCAGACTCGCAACACTGCTGTGTGTGGGATCTGGAAGTAGTGGTTGGTGTCCAGAGCACAGAAATCACACCCCCTGAGTCACCTGAGATCCTGGACCCCTGAACCACACCAACCCTCCCTTCCTCCTGCCTAAAGTTTCAGTGGGAGGCAGCTGATGTCCTGGACGAGGTGACAGAACTACGCACAGTCCACATTCATCACACAGCCCTGCCTTCCCCATTTGAGCCCTGACACAGATACAGCAGTTTCCCTGAAACAAAGCCCCTCTGAAGGACCAGGGAAAGTCCGCACGTTGGGCCATCCTTCCTCAGTGTCTTCACACTATCAGTGTTCCACACGAAGCTTTCCCCATGATCAGTGACCACGCTGAGGGGCCAGAGGTCTGTGCGCCTCCCAAGCCAGCTCAGAACATTCTGGGTCGACGGCCATGTGACCACTTGGCCAAAAACTAGCTTCCCTTTAAGTGACCTACTCTGGATGAGCAGTTCATGCACATGACCCAGGAAAGTAGCCGTCTGTGCTGGTGCTTTGGTAGGTAGTTCAATGAATTACGGCTCAGACCTCCACTGTGTGCAGACTACTGATGTGAGCACTCGTCTGCGCAGCCTGAACTCGGGCCTGACTTAGAGCGAGAAGAGGCAGCACCAGCCCTTAGTGTCCCCTTCCCGCCCAGGGACCCCCCTCACTACATCACAGCCTCTACAACCGCCTCATCCCACCCGACCCGGAAGAAGCAGGGGGCAGAGTCCCGTTCCTCTGAGAGGGACTCTTACTTAGTCATAGCCAGTGACCCTCCCTGAGAATTACCCAGACCCTCGTAATCCTAGTTCTTTGCACCCACTCGAGGCAAGGGCATGTCGCACTGACCTCCCAGGGAGAACCCACACAGACATGTCCCCTGTGCACTTCAACCCATGGATTCCCACCATGTTGTGTCCTTCTATTCTTAAAACCTCTGGACTAAGACTGCTGATGTCAGGTGTTGGATTTTACAACTACAGTCAGAGGAGTTGCCCTGACCCCGACCCAGTGAAAGGGGCATGTCTGTGCCTGCGCTTGATCTATTCCCTTGAAGAACGAGTGCAAAACTGGCACTAGGAAATGCTCCACTTTTCTAAGTTTAGGAAAATAAATGTCAGCCCTCTGGTTGGAAGAATCAGAAATGCAAATTAAGTGATACAAGTAAACTACAGATGAATTTATCACTCCACAGACAAATTGGGAATGGTGGAAAGGACTTAACAAAATGAGGAAAATATTTGCAGTCAAAGGTGAGCAGCCTGCTGAAGGAGCAGCATTCAGGCGATCAGTGGAAACGTACCTCCACAGCAGTTGAGATTTCCCATCGCTAGGATCTGAGGTGTGAGAGCCTAAGAAGGTCTCACCTCTTTCCTCTCAGTACACAGAGTGACAGTTGGAAGGGAAGGCAGTTGGGCATCATCATGTTACCATGGTGACCCGTCCTCATAGAACTTTCAGGGAGACCACTGTCTACACTAGCACAGGGGCCCAACTTCTGCTTTCTAGACTAGTGTGTGTTGACATGAACACATGTGGCATTTAAGAGTGCATGTTTGGTTTCAAACACTGAATCCCCTCATTATTATGCATGTCATGGAAATAGGTTACACGAGAAAAATGACCTGCCCACCTAAAATATTTGATAGTGGAAATTACAGGGTGAACACGAACAAGGCCAACATGTTGATAATCACAATTAATTCCATTCATGTTTGATATATGACTCTCAACCATTTTCACTATTCCTGAGACTCCAGACTTTCTAGAAAGAACAGCTTGAAATCAGTTCCACATAAAAAGCAGAAGTGATAGGAACTCAGTTTTAAAGTCATCTTTCTGTCTAAGCATATAACTATGAAATTATATAAATCCTTGCCTCATTCTTTATGCATATTCCTTATTTTTCTCTGCATGCAACTAAATCTATATACTTATTCACGTCTCCATCTCTGCCAATTCTCTGAACAGTTTCCTGACATTCTGCGTTTTCAAGAGTGGCTATTCACAGAGTAATTCAGAAAAACGAATCACTATATTTTACCAGTGGGTTGGGTGAATATATATAATTGATGCCTTTCCAAATGAATTTTACCTAACTCAAAACTCTAGAGGTCAAGTTGTGTTTTGTCTCTTAATGCAACACCTAATCACAATCTTACAATGTGGCCATGCACACTTGCTACAGCAAGGTATGTATCAGACCCCCAAATTTGGAACAAGAGACAATTTTAGGATAACGATGAAAGTATTGCATATTTCAAACAAAGTGGATACCCTTCACGGTGTGAAAGGCTGTAGTCCAAATCATTGCTGATTCAGGGCTAATTTCTAGAAATAAAAAATAAAATGGGTGGCAACGGGTCACTAATGAGGTATAAAACCTGCATTAACATACACGGTGCCATAGTTTCTCTCAGGATTACCCAAATGAGCAGAGGTGGGAAGAAAGTAATATGGTGTTGTTCTAAAGGAAGAATTTTGATTGTCTCTGCTTGAAAACAACGTGTGCCTGTGTGTATGCGCACCCATAGACAGAAACCGGAGGAGGAAACGAAGACTTGGACTTGCTGATGACGGGGCATATGCCCCTGCAATTATTGGGCTTTCAAGACAGAAATGCTTGTTGGTCATCTAGCGGGAAAAAAGCCAGTGAACTGTAAGGGAAATAAAATTAGAATCTCATCCACCATCTTGTACTAATTGGTACAAGAAGACAATGGAACGTTATAGTTAGTGAAGAACAGTGAGCCAGGATCTTGTACTCAGTTAGAGGAGCTCATGGGTATGGAAGGCACTGACGGCCACGCCTGCATGAACGACCCCAGATAATATTATTGTTTGCCGGAACCCCCTTCCAGGAGAATGAAAAACGTCAGAAAATAAAATTCCTAGAAAGATAATGGCATAAGGACATGTGGTAAGTATTAAATTTGAGGTTACTTTTTTGAAGGAACACTAAGTGAGGCTGATGGGAGAGATGGCGTGACTTGCTTAGGGTCACTGAAGTGACCGGGTGTAATAATTCATTAAGTTCTAACAGGTTTGGTATGCTTTTCTATGGATGTGTTTTATTTATATAAAATATTTGAAAGGAAATCGTAGTAAATAAATACATTCATGTAAAAGTCTCTAGATGTAAACATAAAACATAGACCTAAATCTATACATTCAGGGATGAATTAACCACCACTATATGTGCTGGGCTGGGAGAAGAGAAACAGGAAGGGGGCTCCTGTTCCTTGGCCTCATGGAATCCCCTGACGTTGTGCCAACTCCACCCCTCTGAGACTCAGGCCGAGGCCCCAGGTCTCGGCCTGCACAGGTATTGATGCCAGCTATGCAAGGAGAACACGGCTACTGGACTGCTGGGGAGTCACAGAGACGGAGGAGGGAACCTGGTGAGGGTGTGTGGGACCCAGGAGGATCCGCACACCCTGGAGAAGTGCCCATGGGCCCTGATTTCCCCAGGGGTCAGGTTCACGGGGCACTGAGGCCTGTGTGCTGCTCTCGGCTGAGGGTGAGGTCTCTGGCCTGGACTGTCTATAAATGTCTGACAGGAGCGAACTGAACCTGGATATTTAGCCAGGCCGGCTTCAGGTGACTGGTCCCCTGCTCAGTGAGACTGATGAAGAAGAAAGAGGGGGACTCCAGGTCTCCAGGAAGGAAAGACCAAGTACAGCCCCTCCCATGCTCTGTGAAGAGCAGGAGGCCCAGTGACAGGTGGGAGTGGTGACCCTGCCCCTCCACCCACACTCAAAGCCACCCATCATGAGAGCAGCACAGTAAATGTGGACAGGCTCCTGGAATACTTCCCTTTTCCTTTTTTAAATATGAGTCTTCTTAGACTGGCTATCATCAGCAAGACAAATAATAACAAGTGGAGAAAAAGGAACCCTCCTACACTGTTGGTGGGAATGGGAATCCTTTTTTGTGTCTTTTAACATCCTGAAGCTTTCTCTGTGCCTTGCAATATAAATACAATGATGCTGTGGTAATAATAATATTAATAATTATTTTATTAGAAAAGAAATTTTGGCTTAGTGTAGTCTGAAGTGAAAAGATCACAGATGACACAGCTGTTTTAAATGTGATGAAACCAATTGTACTCGTTATACAGACTTCAATATTGGAAAAGAAAAAAAAGAACATAGGCAGATTGTAATCAAACCCTTACCACATCCTAAAAGAACACTGCCCTGAGTTTTCAATGTTTTTGTCTTTTGATTGATTTGTTACATATATGTAAAAATCCAATAGACACTCAACCTGAAAAATGGTGCTGTGAGGCGACCCTGGCTCTCCACAGGCCTTTACAGAGGCTGAGAGGTCCCCACTGGTTGGCCTCATGTATATTTGCACATACAGTTACAATGAACCTACCCCACAATGAACAACCAGTTTAGATTTTCACATGCAGAGTCTCCCTCCTCCTAACGGAAGTGGTCTTTGATGACTTGCTGGTTCAATATACCAAGTCCGGCATCAGCAGGATCAAAACATATAAAGGAATTAATCTTTGGCCAATTATCTAACTGCACCTCCCACTCTCATACTTGATTTTCCCAGAGCCGTCACCTTACCTGCTTGACAACCCGATTGCTCCTTGTCCTTCACCTGCGCTGTGCATTCCTGTGACTCAGATCCTTCGTGTTGACATTTGGTCAGGGCTAACTCCATCCCTGCTCCCAGTTCCGTTTCCTAGGGCCCCATGCTTGAGCTTTAATGCTCTGCCCTTGACATCTTGAAATTTGAATTTGTGTTTGTTAAGTGAAGTCAGGAGGGAGCCAGATGGGACAATGGAACATGAACTGGAAATGTGGACACTTGGCTGACATGCCGTCTCTCTGCCATGACTCCAGAGTACCTTCGCCGCAGCCCGACTCCCATACCCTGGGGCCCGCACCCTGCTTGGCCTTCTCTCTCGCTTCTTTACACACACAATGATGGCTGCTGCTCTCCACCCCTGACAGAGTCCTGGATACGAGTGTGGGGAGGGCTGAGTTAGGTACCAGCATTACACAGCATCTCACTGCAAGGACTGGTGTTCTCTCCACATAGGCTGGAAGCACCACCCTGCATCTGGTGGGCAACCATCCAGAGGTAGCTTCTTGAATGCCATGAGCCTCTCACCCACCCCCACTCAAATAACTAATGTGCCCTGGTGCAGAGGTTCAAATCCTTAGGAGCCATCCATCCACCATGGGTAGCGACAATGGGCTCGTGAGAAAACTCCTGGCTCACATTCCTCACACCCCTCCCCTAGCTGGGGTGAGGAACGTCATTTTGGTGGCTGGAAGGACTAATGCGTTTGTGAGGGTTTGCACTGGCCTTGAAATTACCTTTCTACCTGGATCTTTCAGTCAACTTCTTGCCTGGAGGGATCCTTTGTTCTCCTTCCAACGCTCTGGATTCTGACCTGTGATTTTTCTCTTCTGTCCTGCCGGGTGCACCCTTCAAGATCAGACACAAGATATAAATTGTTTAATTTTGCTGGTTCTGCATAAAAGTTAAATGCTCTGATATTTGCATTTAAAACCGGCATGATTTTAGATGAACCAGGAGCAATAAAAATTCATCCTAGTAGTTTAAAATGTGAATCTTTATTCACTCAGAACAACATTAAATAGCAAACATAAAACACTATACGTCAAGATAGCGAGGCCATAGAAGAAAGACAAAGATTCATGCATACTTTTAATGACACTATTTTTTATGGGTTTTAGAGAAGTAACTCCACAATTTATATTTGTTCTCGACCCTGTAAATTACATAGTTGGTCCTTATGGTGTTCAATCCTGAAGTTACATTTTTAATGTTATGTGCTGCTTTGATATCTAGTAAAACTGGGAGGGACTCAATTGTTTTAACTTAAACGAGTTCTCTTCCCTATTCTGCTCCAATGGATAGGGTCCCAAACAACCCCGTCAATGCACGGGGCCGGACACCGTTCCTGCTTATCCCTGAGTAGATTTCCCTGCCAGTCTGTGGACTTATTCACACAAGCCAATCACATCTTCCTGCAGGAACCAGGGAGCGTTCTTCCTCTAGTACTGCAAAGCCTGCCCTCCACAGCCCCTGTTCACTCCATTCCCAAGTACAATTCCTGTGGGACCTGCATGGCACGCAATACCTTCTACCCAGCTGTGCATGCGACTCTTAAACTGTTGTTATCTCATGTTTCTAGTGTCCACTGTCATGCGCTCATTCATGCTTATAACGTTAGTCTAGAAATCTCTCCCTCACGAATGGAGCGAAGAAGTGCCAAGCACAACTGCCTGCTTTTGGTGTACAACAGAAATCATCTTTCAGCTTAGCTTCTAGTCACTGACCGTGTTAGTTTTCTATTGCAATCTAACAAATTAGCTCCAAATCTAGTGGTTTGAACAACAAAAGTTTTTTAACTCCCAGGGTCTGTGCTCAAGAACCTGGGTGTGGATTAGTTGTGTAACTCTGGTTGAAGATTTTTCAAACTACTGTCCAGGACTGAGGATTCATCTGGGGTTCCGCATGGGTGGATCCACTTCCAAATCCTCTCACACGGCTAGGGACTGGCTTTATCCCCCGCAGCACGTCTCTCAGTGCCTCTCCCTCCCCAGGGCTGCCTCACGTAAGGGCAGCCTGGTTCTCCTAGGGCAAGAAACCTGAGAGAACAAGAGAGAGGGGGAAAAATCCGAGATTGAAGGTGAAGTCCTTTAAAATCGAACCTCAGAAGTGACATCCTATCATCTGTACAGTATTTTTGTTAGAAGCAAGTTGCTAAATCACATGGTGGGAACTGTTTATATTAGGAGGTTAGGATCACTGGGGGCCATGTTAGTGGCTACTTACCACAGTCACCTCCCCGGTTCCCAATGATTCACGTCTCTCCTACAGGCAAAATATACTCTCTCCCTTCTAAGGTTTCTGGGCTAGTTTCCTACGGCTGCTGTAACAAAATGCTACAAAATGGATGCCTTAAAACAACAGAAATGCATTATTTTGTAGTTAGGGAGGCTAGAAGTCTGAATCAATGTGTTGGCAGGGCCATGTTGCCTCTAATGCTTCTAGAGGAATATCCCTCCTTTCCTCTCCTACTTTCCGGTAGCCTGAGATGTTCCTTGGTTATGACAGCATAACTCTTACTGCCCCCATGGCTGTCTTCTCTTTGTGTGTCTCCTTGTTTTCACATGCATTTTCCTCTCAGTGTTTCTTTTCTTCTTATAAAGACGCCACTCAGAACGAATCAAGGGCCCACCCTGTCCCAGCCTAACCTCATCTTAACTAATTACGTTTACAATAAGATCACATTCTGAGGTACTAGGGGTACAACATACCTCTAGGAAATACATTCAACCAATAAGATGTCCAAATATACTTTAATATTATGAAAAAAGTTTTCTTATTTTAAAAGCTTTTTTTAAATTTGTCTTATATAAATTAACACATTTTACTAAATCCAACAGATAAAAATAAGGAAATATATAATAAATGTATAACTTACGAACAAACTAATAATGTAACGCCAATCAATGACAAATACATTCCAGAAGAGTTCTTGAAACTTACATGTAGATGTATCCTATATCAATATCTGGCAATCCATAATAGAAGGGAGGAATACTAACATAAACATATTCATAGTTGATTGAGAGAAAGTGGATGTTGATTCTAAACACAAATTCACACTTGACTTTTATTGAGAAGCTTTTAAAAGATAGAATAAACATTTACATATGCAGATCTAATAAGCGAATTTATTTAGGCTTTGGTTCAGCTAAGAATGTGTTCCGATTTAAGTAACAGAAAATCTAACTTGCAATAGCTTAAAAAAACAAGTATTCTTTTTCCTCACATAACATAAAATCTAGGAGTTAACATAATTTGCATAAATTCAGCCTATCAAAGATGCCAGACTGGGTCTCGCAGGGCATTGTCCCATACAAAGCTTTTAGGAATAGACGGCTTTATTCTGCACGCTTGTTACTTTTGTTCACAAGACAACTTTTCTGCTGCAAAATATACATTCATTTTCAAGACAGAATGACAGAGAAAAGAGGGCAGTGCCATCTATGTCTGCCTTGTTTTTGGAGGACAAGCAAAAGAAAGACACACTTTCTAAAAAGCTCTCACTGAAAAATAGGTATGTCTCAGGGGCCAGAGTGAGTCACATGGTCACTAGACTCACGGAACTGAAGTGGCAAATGGCCACCGTCTTCACGGTAGAGATCAGTATTCAGTGAAAGTGTTGATTTCACTAACTCTATTCTCTAATATTTAAAACAAATTTATTTCAGTACAAATGAAATGAAGAATAAAAAAACAAACCAAAAAATCTCTAATTCAAAAAAGTGACTTTTTGACATATTAAGCAATTCGTACTAATGCAAATGTCATCAGTGGTTAACCTTGCATGATAGAAACAAGTCACTGTTTCCTGCCTCAATGTCTTGTACAACACTTTCCTGTAAGGAATATCTAGGTACTATTACATTCCTAGAAAAATCTCAGACATTAGCTCTGAGGAGAACCTCAATGAGAGACAAAAGATGTTCAAATAAAGCTTCGACCTCTTTGGCAAAGGAGAAAAGTTGAGAATCTATTTTTGGCATATCATTGGGTCCAGGAAGAAAGTGGTGTCATGGAACACTAAGTCCCCATGAGGCCGAGAACCCATCAATATTTCAAGTTTAGAATGTGACTGAAGTTCAACAAGACAGAGTGACTGAGGATGATTTAGTCTCTCTCTCTCTTTTTCTTTTTTTTTTTTGAGAGAGACATTAAGCATGTTTTCGTTTGGAATAGCAAGGTTTAAATTATATTACGCAGGATGATGTTATTGCTGTATTTTTTTTAAGATTTGAGTTCCTGAATAGTTTAATTGGTTAGAGTGGCTACGATTGATTGGTACTCTGTCCCCTGTCCATCTTGCATCTAGTGAACTCCCCGTCACATACAGGGTGAAAATCTGAAAACTTCCTATCTTGGGTTCTTTGCAATTGGCATCCTTGATACTAAATTGTGTTTTATCTCTAAGAAGCAGCGACTAAAGTTTGAGATGACAGAACTCTCAATTTTCTGTTGCTTTTTTCTATGTCTGCAGGCCATTGGATGGATTCACTTATTCCATATTCATACATGTCCAGGGGTAATTGCAGTCGTGGTGGTGGTGACATGTTATACAATGACATTCTCATTGTTGGAGAGCAACTACACAATGGTATGAATTATTTTCACAAGATTTCTGGTGACAGCCTCTGGAGAATATTCCTCCAATGCTTTCAATAATTTTATAACCACTGAGTTCTTACATTAGATGTCTTTTGCTCCTTAATATTCTTTGGATGGTTTAGGTTTCAGTCACTGAATCCTGACGGATCCAGTTTAAGTATGCGTGTTGACATCATGGTCATAACAACTGCAGAATATAAACAGAATGTATATGATTCGAGGCAATGAATGTGAGAAAACAAAATGAGAAAAACCGCTCAATTGAAAAGAAGACAAGAAAAGAAAGGAAATATAAGAAACAGTACAAATAAGTTCAAAATTTGAGTATACAGAAAGGTCTAAATGCAATGCTATTTAAAATAATGGTAAATACACAGAATTCTAGATTTACTAAATTTACATTAACAGAATAGAGTAAGGAAAATCCAACTACATGCTGTTTACAAAAGAACTAAATATAATTAAGAATATGTGTCATTAAAATATGAGCAAAATATGTCACATAAACACCAACCAAGTGAAAATTTTTCTAGCTGATCCTTTATGCTGCCACACATATTTAATATATATATAAATCAAAAGTTGATAGAAATACATGAATAAATTAAGAAATACATAAATATATCGAGTGATTTGAAGATAACTTTCATACCTAATTAACTCCTTGGACATACATATTAGCATATGCACAAAAACATCCACAAGTGGCATTTACAATCAAAGAACATAATTGACACAATAAATTTAATGGACTCCTAAAAATACATTTTAATACACATTTGATAAAGTTAAAAAATGAATGAATCGTTCATAAAAGTAGTCAAAAAGCTCCCTGCCTCCCCACAAACAGACAACAAAACTCCAAACCCATCAGTATCAGGGAGAAAGCAGTTTGATTAAGTTAGAGGTAAGATCTGTCTTCGTTCTGTTAACATAGTATCCCCTATGGAGGCCTAGCACCATTTGTTGAAGACACTATTCTTTTTCCATCGCATGATCTCACCACTCTTACCATATTATAGTTGACATAGATGTTTAGGTTTATTTCTGTACTGTCAATTATATTCCATTAATCTATATTTATATCCTTGTGCCAGTATCAAACTGTCAGTCCAAGTTGATGCCTGAAACTTCGGATAATGCCAAACCCTAAATGTACAATGTTTTTTCTTACACATATTATATATACCTATGATAAAATTTAATTTAGAAAGTAGGCACAGTAAGGGATCAACAACTGATAATAAATTACAATTATAACAATATACTGTAAGAAAGTTATGTGAATGTGGTCTCTATCTCAAATTATCTTATTTCACAAATTTTTTTTTAATACCGTAGATCTTACTTACCTGAGTATATGGCTTTTATTCCCCTTATGAAATCAAGAACTCGCACCTTTTCACTTAAAGGAAGCATTTTACCACTTTTCTTTGGCCTATCTGAATTGCCAGCATTACTAATCTTGCACGTTGGGGGCATTCAGTAAAACAAGGGTGACTTGAACACAAGCACTGCCATACCATGATGGTCCATCTAATAATTGAGGTGGCTAAGTGAGTAATGGGGGGTGTGGGAAACCGTGCTGACGTGCTAGCAGGTGTTGTTCTGTGAAATGTTGAACCTCTGACTTCCTTGAGTGGTCTGTGCTCCCAGCAAGGCAAAACTTGCTACTTTGAGAACACAGACCAGACAAGGTCAGGAAGTGCGGAGCTGGCCGAAAAACAGGCCCTTGTGTATCCAAACATTGTAACTACTAGATCACAGACAGTTCTGTTACTTTTTGATGCCCAGAGTATATAAGCTGCCAAAATAAACTTGGGGTGAGGCATTCTACTTAGAACTGCGGCAGTCTACTTAGAATTGCCTGCCCTCCGGATCCCATCTTTGTCTCTCTTCTTTTTTCTCAATCCTCACTCCCCACTTCAGGGACTGTTCCTCGCCTTGGCAGGCACCGACAGGGGGGTATTGTATACAGTGTGATGAACAAAGGGGTGGTTCACATCCTGGGCAACATGTGTTGGAGTGGGACAGCATGAGATTTAATCACACTGCTCAGAATGGCCTGCAATTTAGCACTTATGAATTGTTAATTTCTGGGATTTTCCATTTAATGTTTTGCTACCAGGGTTTACTGCAGGTAACTGAACCTGTGGAAAGTGAAACTGTGTGTGTGTGTGTGTGTGTGTGTGTGTGTGTGTCTGTGTGTGTGGGGGGGCATGCTACCATTGTTTTATAGTAAATTTTGAAATTGGGGAGTTTGAGTCCTCCTACTTTATTCTTCTTTTTCAGGATTGATTTGGCTATGCTGGGTCCCTTGCAATTCCGAATGGATTTTAGAATCAGCTTGTCAATTTCCGCCAAAAGAATTAGCTGGGATTCTTAGAAAGATTCCTGTTGAATTTGTTGATTAGGTTGTGTAAGGCTTGCTGCGCGACAGTGAAGCTAAGAGAGTCAGGCAGGTGGAGAAAAGTGAGGGCTTTATTCTGCGCTCAGGGGCGAGGTGCAGCGGTCCGCAGACAGGGCCGGTGAAGTGGCTCCCAGGGCAGAGGAGGGAGGCAGATATGCGATTTGGGGGAGGGGGTTGGCTGAGTGAGGTGGCAGATGAGCAGGCCCCCACCCCCAGCGCAGATAGGGCCCCAGTGGCTGTGTCTGGAGTTGTTTATTGCACCAAGGTCTGCTGCCTCTTCTGGGAAATGCCAGGGGCCCCAGTTTCCATCATGCGAGGAGGGGTCTGACTTGGCAGAGGGGTATGACTTTGCTCCCGGCCGCTTTGACCATGCCCCTAGCTGACCTCACAGGTTGAGGAATATGGCCATGTTAACAGTGTTCAGACCAAAATCGTGGAATATTTTCCCTATTAGATTGTCTTTAATTTGTTTCCACCAGTTTACAGTTTTTAGAGAATAAGTTTGGCTCTTATTTTGTTAAATATATTCCTAAGTATTCTATTATTTTTGATGCTGTTGCAAATTGAGTTGAAGTATGCAGAAATGCAATTGATTTTTATATATTGATCTTGAATCCTGCAAATCTGCTGACTTATACATGCAAATACAGCTGGGCCTTGGTCAGAGTTGTTTCCTTATAACTTGGGTGACTTGTGGTAGGAAGGCACCTCTTGTTTATACCAGTCAGCCTGTGGTAGAATTGGTTTCCTTACATGTGGTTTCACTTAAAGTCGTAAAACCTACCCATGATGTTAAGTGAGGACTTACTGTAGTTCTTAAGCGGAATTCTTATAATGTCGTATACTGCAAGGTTATGTAATCTGTGAATAGAGGGCATATTGCTTTTGTCTTTCCAATATGAATGGCTTTTATTTCCATGTCTTACTTAATTGCTCTGGATAAAATATTCAGTACAATATTGAATAGAACTGGCCACAGTTGTCATCCTTTCGGGTTCACTGTCTTAGGAAGACAGTATCCAGGCTTTCACTCATAAATATCATGCTAGTTATGGCTGTTCTATAGATGCTCTTTTCATCTAGCTGACCATGCCCCTAGCTGATAATTTAGAGAATTATCTTACATGCTTAGTTGGTTTAGGTATTTTTGTTGTTGTTGTTGTTGTTTGATTGTTTTTGGTTTTTGTTTGTTTTTGTTTTTCATGAAAAGGCATTGAATTTTATGAAATACTTTTACTGAAGTTGTAGCAATGATCACGATAGTGTATTTTACTCAATTAATATGATCAATTACATTAATTGATGTTTGAGTTTTAAATCAACTTTGTATTTCTGGGATATCTCACATGGCCCTGGAATATGCTTTTTTCTGGATTTTGCTGAATATGATTTGCTAGTATTTTGCTGAGGATTTTTACATCCACATTCATAAGAAATATTAGCCTTTAGGTATATTTTCTTTTGATGTGTTTTGTTTTGGAATCAGTGTAACACTGGCCTCATAAGATGAGTTGAGATATGTTTCCTCTTCTACCTTTTGGAATAGTATGTGAAGAATTGGCATTAATTCTTTAACCTTTGGTAGAATTCAGTAGTGAGAACTTCTGGGCATTTCTTTCTTTATGAGTCATTTTTTGTTACCTATTCATATCTTTACTTAATCGGTTTGTTTATTTCTTCTTGAGTCAACTTTGTTAGTTTGTGTCTGTCTAGAAATTATTATTTCATCTAAGTTACCTTATTTGTTAGTGTACACTTTTTCATAGCATTCCTTTATTATCTTTGTATTTCTGTAAGTTCAGTAGTAATGCCCCCTTTTATATTTATGATTCTAGAATTGAGTCTTCTCTCTTTTTCTCTTGATCAATATAGCTAAATGTTTATCAATTTTGCTGACATTTTTAAAGAATCAACTTTGGTATTACTGATTTTTCTCTTATTTTTCTCTTCTCTCTTACACTAATTTCTGCCCTAATATATGTTACTTTCTTCACAATTTCTTTAGGTTTAGTTTGTTCCTCTCTTTTCAGCATTTGAGGTTGAAAGTTTAGATTATTGACTCGAGATATTTCTTTTTCTTAATATAGATATTTTATAGCTGTATATTTTCCTCTAAGTACTGCTTTAGATGCATCAAAAAACTTTATTTATTTTGTCTTTAGTTTTATTCCTTTCAAAATATTTTTGGATTTCCTTTTTGGTTTATTTTTTGACCCATTAGTATTTATGTGTGTTGTTCTGCTGCTAGTTCTGCTTTTATTCCATATTGTCAGAAAACATACTTTGTTTTATTTCTTTTCTTTTAAATTTATTTTCATTTGTTTTATGGCCTAGCGCATGGTGTATTCCTTGGGTACCTGAAATGAATGTCTAACCTGCTATTGATGTATTGTTAGATCTATAGATGTCTGTTGGTTCTGGTTGGTTTACAATGTTGTTTATGTCTTCAATTTTCTTGTTGCTCTTCAGTCTCATAAATCTATCCATTACTGAATGGGAGGTATTGAAGTTCCCAACTATGATTATTGAACTGTTTAGTTCTCTCTCCTTTCTGTCAGTTGTTGCTTCATGTATTTTGGTGTTCTACTAGTAGATCTCATATATATAATTATATAATTGTAATTCTTCTATCTTCCTGATGGACTGATTCTTTTATTATTATGAAATGTTCATTGCTTTCTCTGGTAACCTTTTTTTTTTGTTTTAAAGTCTATATTGTCTGATATTAATATCAGACAATACTCCAGTTTTCTTGTAGGTGCTATTTCCATGATTTATCTCCTTTCGTCCTTTAATTTTAAATTTATTTCTATCTTTGAATCTAAATTGTGTCCCCTATAAAGAGCACATAGAGCGTGCTTTTTTCATTTCAATTCAATATGACAATCTCTGTCTTATGACAGTGATTGCCTAATGTACTCCCATGTAATGTTTTCATTGAAATAGCGGGAAACATCTTCCATTCCTTTTTAGGTTTCTATGTTTCATGTCTTACTCTATTCCTCATTTATGGATTTTTTTGCATTAACTGAATATTTTTATTGTAGTATTTTAATTTATTTAATGATTATTCACTATACTTTCCTAATTTTTTTCCCCAGTGGTTGCTTTAGGGATTACCACATACATCTTAACTTATCAGAATCAGTTTCAGATTTATACTAGCCAAATTCCAGGAGATTCACAGATGTGATTCTATATAACGTCATTCCCTTCTCTCTCTCTCTCTGTCTCTCTGTCTCTCTCTCTCTCTGTCTCTCTCTCTCTCTCTCTCTCTGTCTCTCTCTCTCTGTCTCTGTCTCTCTCTCTTATTGTTTTTATAAGTTATACCTGTTAATGTTACATATTTTTAAATAATACAATGTTATATTTGCTACTTTACCATTTATATTGATTTTCCTAGCCAATACAGCCTTGCTCCCACTCATGTTGTTTGTGCTATTACTGCAAATATATTATACATGTTACATTTGTATATGTTACAGGCCAAACAATACGTTATGGACGTACTATTTTATACAATCGCTTTTCAAATCTATTAGAAGAAGAAAAGAGAAAATATGCATGCCTTTAAATTGTTTTATATAATTATATTATTACCTTGACAGGTGCCCTTTGTCTTTTTCCTGTGGATTTTAACATCTGGGGTTACTTGCTTTTAACCTAAAGAACTTCTTTCAATATTTGTTGTATGGAAGGTCTACTAGCAAAAATCCTCTCAGCTTTTGTTTATCTTGGAAAGAAAGCCTTTATTTTATCTTCATTTTTGGAACACAATTTTGCTCCATTTATGATTTTGGGTTGACAGTTTTTTCTTTGAGCACTTAAAATTTATTATCTCACTGTTTTCTGGCTGCCAATGTTCACACTGAGGATTCTGCTGTGAATTTTACTGTGCTTCCCCTGTAAGTGATGAGCCAGTTTTTTCATGGCTTGTAAGATACTCCTTTCATTTGATTTTTAGCATTTTTACTATGATGTGCCTGTTTGTGAACTTCTTTGTGTTTATTCTATTTGAAGTTCATTGAGCTTTCTGGATATGTAATTTATTGTTTTTCCATAAATTAGAGAAGTTTTCAGACATCATTTCTTTGAATACTTGTGTTGTTTCTTTCTCTTCTCTCACATTGGTGCTCTCAGTATGCAGATGTTGGTGGGTTTAATAGTGTTTTACATTTTTCTGAAGCTCTTCAGTTTTCTCCATTTGTTTCCTGCTCTTTGACTTGCATAATCTATATTGATCGGTCTCCAGGACTGCAATATTCTTTCTGCTTCAAGTTCAGCTCTCCTGTTGAGGTCCTTGAGTGAATTTTTAAAATTTCAGTTATTGTATTTTTTAACTCCAGAATTTACATCTGTAATAGTTTTAAATAATTTCTATCTTTTTACTGATATACTTTAGTTGATGCAACTTGTTATCATACCTTCCTTTACTTGCTTAATTTTGATTTTCCTTATAAACGTTACGACCATGTTTACAATGGCTATTTTTAAGTACTTTTCTGATAAATCTGACATCTGGTAATTCTCATGGGCAATTTTTGTTTTGTCTGATTTTTTTCCCAGTGTTTGGGTTATACTTTCCTATTTGTTTGTAGTAATTTTTGTTGGAAACTGAAAACTTTACATATTACAGCAAGTGTAGGTAAGTGTCCTCCCTTCCAGGGCTTGTTGTTGTTATTGGCTTATTCGCGTGTTCAGTACATGTTTGCATTACTTTCGTGAAGCCTATTTTTCCTCCCCCACTGTTAAGCCTCTGTTGTTCCTCCCCAAGGAGGTGCAGCTTTGCATGTACCTACAGTCGCCATAGGATGACGATGGTTTTGGTAGGGAATTTCTGATCTCTCTTTTTTTTTTTTTAGTTTTATTTTATTTTATTTTATTTTATTTTTACATCCCTCACACCGTGAACCCCCCTCCCCCCATCCACCACCACCCCGACCTCACACCGAGCCATCACATTATACAACATTATGTTAAGTGAAATAAGTCAGAAAGAGAAAGACAAGTACCATATGATCTGATCTCTTTTTGTTATTCTGTGAACACACCGAGCTCTTAAACTTCGCTAATTGACTGTTAATTGCACAATTGTTTTAAACAATGTACTGAGGACACAAATATTTTTTACAACCAATCCTATAATATTATGACTCTTGTGAAAGAATAGTTTCGGAGGGCAGTGTTTAATACTTGTTCTGATCCCAGGAGGGTTCCCCCACGAGCAGCCTTATTTCTCAATTCTCTTCTGCAAACTAGACTACCGGCAATTCAGCCTGTGTATTAAGCTCTTTCATCACAACCTCCACTGCTCATGAGGCTTCATTTTATTCAGACTCAATTTCAAATGAAGTCAGGTGTTGGGAAGAGATTAGGAGCTGTTTATTGACTTGCTTCTCCCCCAAGAAAAATCCCTTAGGCCCTTGCTCTGGATCTGTGGTTGGGCACAACTGCAAGATTTTCTCTGAGTGAAGAAAGAGTGAAACCCTGCTCTCGGCGCTTAACATTCAATGGAGGGTGGGGTAGCATCTGGAAGACCTATTAGCTTGCATCTTCTGGATTTGAAGCAGAAGCTAAGACCGGGGTGACCAGGGCCCCAGTCTCCTTAGCTCACTGCACAGTAGAATTCAATGGAATAGGGGACTCCGTTTGTCACCCACACTTGGCTAAGACATCCTGAGCCACAGATGGGGGCCAGAATGAGAAAAGCTGGTGTCCTGCTCCTTTAGAAAGAAATCCCTTCACCTGCGAACTGTGGTAGGGGAGGGGCCCTGTGTCCTGTCAGCAGCAGTCTGCTGTGGAGGACATGTCTCACCCAGCTGGGAGTGGGGAGGCGGGGACATTCGTGATTCAAACAGCACAGGCTCTTAACTTTCACATCTAATTTATGTACATTTTATTTTATTTTATTTTATTTTATTAATTAATTAGTTTAATTTATTTATTGGGGTGACAATTGTTAATGAAATTACATAATTTCAGGTGTACAATACTGTATTACATCATCAATATATCCCATTGTGGGTTCACCACCCAGAGTCAGTTCTCCTTCCATCACCATATATTTCATCCCCCTTACCCTCATCTCCCTCCCCCCACCCCCCTTACCCTCTGGTAACCACTAAACTATTGTCTGTGTCTATGAGTTCTTGTTTCTCATTTGTTTGTCTTGTTTTTGGTTTATATACCACATATCAGTGAAATCATAGGGTTCTCTGCTTTTTGTGTCTGACTTATTTCGCTTAGCATTATATTCTCAAGATCCATCCATGTTGTCACAAATGTTCCTATATCATCTTTCCTTAACGCTGAATAGTATTCCATTGTGTATATATACCACAACTTCTTTATCCAGTCATCTATCGAAGGACATTTTGGTTGTTTCCATGTCTTGGCCACCGTAAACAAAGCTGCAATGAACATTGGAGCACACGTGTCTTTATGTATAAATGATTTCAAATTCTTTGGGTAGATACCCAGGAGAGGGATTGCTGGGTCATATGGTAATTCTATTCGTAATTTTTTAAGGAACCTCCACACTGCCTTCCATAGTGGCTGCACCAGTCTGCATTCCCACCAACAGTGTATGAGGGTTCCTTTTTCTCCACAGCCTGTCCAACACTTGTTGCTATTTGTCTTTTTGATGATAGCCATTCTGACTGGGGTAAGGTGATATCTCATTGTGGTTTTTATTTGCATTTCTCTGATGATTAGTGATGTTGAGCATTTTTTCATATGTCTATTTGCCATTTGTAAGTCCTCTTTAGAGAAATGTCTCTTCAGGTCCTCTGCCCATTTTTCAATTGGGTGGTTTGTTTTTTTGGTTGTTGAGTTTCATGAGTTCCTTGTATATTTTGGATATTAGACCCTTATCGGAGGAACTGTTTGCAAAAATCTTCTTCCATTCAGTCGGTTGCCTCTTTATTTTGTCGATGGTTTCTTTTGCTGTGCAGAAACTTTTAAGTTTCATATAGTCCCATTTGTTTATTTTAGCTTTTACTTCCGTTGCCTTTGGAGTCAAATTCATAAAATGCTCTTTGAACCCAAGGTCTATAAGTTTGGTACCTATGTTTTCTTCTATGCAGTTTATTGTGTCAGGTCTTATGCTTAAATCTTTGATCCATTTTGAATTAATTTTGGTACATGGTGACAGATAACAATCCAGTTTCATTCTTTGCACGTGGCTATCCAGTTCTCCCAGCACCATTTATTGAAGAGGCTATCTTTCCTCCATTGTATGTTTTTAGCTTCTTTGTCAAAAATTATCTGTCCATATTTATGTGGTTTTATTTCTGGGTTCTCAATTCTATTCCATTGGTCCATGTGTCTGTTTTTCTGCCAATACCATGCTGTTTTGATTATTGTAGCTCTGTAGTACAAGCTAAAGTCAGGCAGTGTGATACCTCCAGCACTGTTCTTTTTTCTTCAGATTGCTTTGGCTATTCGGGGTCTTTTGTGGTTCCAAACAAATCTGATGATTTTTTGTTCTATTTCTTTAAAAAATGCCATTGGGATTTTGATGGGGATTGCATTAAATCTGTATATTGCTTTGGGTAATATGGCCATTTTAACTATGTTGGTTCTTCCAAGCCATGAGCACGGAATGTCTTTCCATTTCTTTGTGTCTTCTTCAATTTCTTTCAAAAATGTCTTATAGTTTTCAGCATATAAATCCTTCACATCCTTCGTTAAATTTATTCCTCGGTATTTTATTCTTTTTCTGCAATTGCAAAGGGAATTGTTTTTTGTATTTCTTTTTCTGAGATTTCATTGTTAGTATATAGGAATGCAATGGACTTTTGTACGTTGATTTTTGTAGCCAGCAACTTTACTCTATTCATTGATTGTTTCTAACAGCTTTTTGGTGGAGTCTTTAGGGTTTTCTATGTATAGCATCATGTCATCTGCAAAGAGTGATGTTTTAACTTCTTCATTCCCAATTTGGACGCCTTTTATTTCTTTCTCTTGCCTGATGGCTCTGGCAAAGATAATTCATGTACATTTTCGTCAGTTTTTTTGGGATGTTTCTTCATGGCTATTTCTCTTTAGGATAATGTCTATATGCTTTAAACGATTGGTCTTTTTATTCCCCCGATAGCGTTTTTCTCTATTAATTTTACTAATGTAGGAGCAGGTTAGTGGAATTCCTTACACTTCAGGCCAGAAGTCAATCTCCCTTTATAGTGTTTCTTGATATTCATCAGTAACAGAGATAAAAACGGAATTTAAAGCAACACACTTGTAATTTCCACAAAAGTGTTATGTATGTAGAAATGCAACTAGTAAAAGATGAACAAGCCATTTGTGGAGGCATTATAATAAAAATTTATTTTAAGACATTATAAAGACCTATGTAAATAAATACAGTTATAGAAAATTAATGAATTATAACTTAGATTTCAGTTCTCCCCAAATTGGCCTTCAGATTTTAATTTCTTTTTCCGTTCTAACCAACTGAGCTAACTGGTCACGCCCGATCTTCTGATTTCAATGAGATCCCAATCTGAAATTATTTTTGACACTTGAAAATCTGATTCTAAAAAAATTACATAGAAAAGCAAAGAAGCACAATACCGAAGAAAAATAAGAAATTTTAAGGAAGTTATATAACATGATGGTAAAGTGCACACACAAACACACACGCGCACACACATAGCACACATCACATGAAATGATGAGGAAGACAAGAATCTACCGAAAAACTCCCAAAGACCATAACTGGAATAAGTTAAGCAGGAAAATGAATACAGCAGTGTTAGATTTAACCTAAAGTATAAAATAAATATTTACGAAGCCATTCTAATATAAATGAATGAAAAATAGATGACTGGGAGAATAACAAATTTCCCATGCAGAGACATTGCAAATAATGCATGTCAATAGTTTATCCTGAAGGTGATGGGGAATAACTTTATTATTCTTTGGTGTTGACTACACATAATGCTTTTTTCCCAAAGAAACCAATATGGAAAGCGGAGAAGATTAACTTCACGGGGGAACAACTTTGTGGTCGTTGTCCAAATACTAGTGTCCTTTGTGTAATCATGTAGCTAATATCAGACAGATCTTAGTGATGTGATTCTACTAAACACATAACCACACTCCCAGATCCCAGATCGGTGAAGGTCGTTTAAAATTAGAAAAATGCGAGAATCTGTAACTGTCAAGAAGAGCTTAAGAACTATATTATTAAATGTACTGCATCTTGGGTAGGATCTTGGAATGGAAAAAGAACATTTGGTAAAAATAAAGGAAATCTAAATACTGTATGGAATATACTTAATGCATCAATATTTATTCATTAATTGTGACATGTGTACCATAAAGTACTATAACAATGATAGAGGAATTTATCTGAGGGGTATATGGGAACTCCATGCTATCTTCGCAACTTGTCTATAATTCTAAAACTATTTTAAAATAATGTATATACACTCGCAAAAGAGATAAGTGTTTCATAAATAAAACTCAAAGGGCACTATATAAAAGTGATTCAAATGAAAAATTCAAATGTATCAAAACTAATAATATCACTTCATAAAAAGACAACAAAAAGAAGCACAAAAGTTATAAATTGAGAGATAATTTTAATCACGTAAATAAATGGCAATTGGTATATTTCAAATGTAAAGTAGTTAAAATATCAATATATCAATGAGAAAGATATCATCCAATAATATATGTGGCATGTATATGTATATCTATACATATATAATTTTAATAGACATAATATGTTAGGATATGTGCTTATATAATTATATGTACACATACCACATGAATATATAGAAAATATGAACATGCATATACATTGTAATATACTATGTGTAGTATAGAAAATATAAACATACATACAATACTCAAATAGATGCAGTATATAAAGATACATGTTTTATATATTCGTAAAGCAAAAGTGAATATACTTTGGCCAGAAACATATAAGAAGCCCTTAATATTGTTAATAATTAAATAAGCATAAAACTAAACCTTAATTTTAAATTTTTGTATGTACCAGAATGGCAGGTACTGAGAGTCTGGAAAAACCAAGTTCTATTGAAGACGTGGAGCCATTATAACTCCTAGTCAGTGCTGGTGGAAATGTGGATTGGTACAACCACTTTGGAAAACAATCTGCATTATTTTTACAGTTTTTACATTTAAGAATAAGAACACAGAGCATCCACTCGTCACTGTACATATCCTGGGTAACTCGATCATAGGTTTACCTGGGGACACTTACAAAACAAGGTCAATGCCGTATTGTTCTTTAAAATAAACACCCACAGGAGTAGGGTGCCTGGGCCAGAGCCTCTCCTATCCCGTGACAAACCCCGGGCGAGATTCGGACCCCACCGGCACTCCGCAGAGCCTGGAGGCCTGCCCCAGTATCTCACGGTGACTGCCCGCCCCCCCGACCCGGGCTCTACATCCTTAACGGAGCCCAGCCCCGGGCGCGACGGTCCGCCGGTGGAGGAGCTGTCGCTTCAAAACTGCCCCCGTGCGTCGGTCCCATTCCGTGACAGAGCCTGTGCGTCCCTCCTTCCTCCCCCCCCCCACTCGCAACCGCTGTCTCTCTGGCTTCTGTCACCGCCAGGGAAGTGGCAGAGGGCCCGTGGAGCCACGGGTGGCCCGAACGGGCCTCACTGCGGGCAAAGAGTAACCCGCTGCCCACGACCGCGGCGTCCTGAGGACGCGGGGAGCAGGCGGGTGGCGCGGCGCTGCTGGAGCCGGAAGGCGGGGAGAGGCTCGCCGCCGGAGCGGCCCAACAACCTGGCGCGCGCTCACCACGAAAGCCGGGCAGCTGCTCTTGGGGCGCCGCGAGCCCGGTCCCAGCGTCTACGGCCATCCCACCCTGCACGCGCCCGATCTCCTCTGATCTCGGAAGCTAAGCAGGGTCGGGCCTGGTTAGTACTTGGATGGGAGACCGCCTGGGAATACCGGGTGCACTAGGCTTTTGCCCGCCACTGCTTTTGCGGCCGCCATGCCCCAGGACCCTCTGCAGCCGCCAACCCCGCCACAGGACCCCTGGCCAGCGGGGCTGGGCGGGGTGGGGGGGTAGGGTAGTGGGAGGGTGGGGTCCGTGCCGCCGCCGAGACCTACAGCCTCGCAGACCCGGACTCACGCCAGGCGCCTGGGCCAGGTCTCCCCCCACAGCCCCTTCTATAGCCTCTTTTTCCCCCCCGCAAGCGCATGCTGTCAACCCGCAGACCTTCGCCGCGCCCACGACCCCGCCCCCAAAGCCCAAGCCCAGGGCTACCTGCCCGCGCAGGCCTCCAAACGGCCTCGGGCGGCTTTCTCCTGCCAAGGCAGTGCGGCTCCTTGGCACCTCGGTGTCCTTGGCAGAGGGGTGACCGTCCCACTGCCTGCACCCGGGCCCGGAGACAGAGGGACTGGTTGTCCCAGGACAGCAAGCCGAGGGGACGCCCAGCCGCTCCACCCCACCGGAGGACTCCGTCTCCACCGGCAGGCACCGCGGCCGCTCCCCCAGCGCCCTTCCTTCTCCCAGGGGAGCCCTGCGCGTTCGGTTCCCGCAGGCCTGCCCCTGGGTCCCACGGTGACTGCCCGCCCCCCCCC
This sequence comes from Rhinolophus hipposideros, assembly GCF_964194185.1. Classification (NCBI taxonomy): domain Eukaryota; kingdom Metazoa; phylum Chordata; class Mammalia; order Chiroptera; family Rhinolophidae; genus Rhinolophus; species Rhinolophus hipposideros. The sequence goes on along the minus strand of NW_027669467.1, from coordinate 193,017 downwards.
CCCCGGGCTGTACATCCTTAACGGAGCCCAGCCCCGGGCGCGACCGTCCGCCGGTGGAGGAGCTGTCCCTTCAACACTGCCCCCGTGCGTGGGTCCCATTCCGTGACAGAGCCTGTGCGTCCCTCCTTCCTCCCCCCCCCACTCGCAACCGCTGTCTCTCTGGCTTCTGTCACCGCCAGGGTAGTGGCAGAGGCCCCGTGCAGCCACGGGTGCCCCGAAGGGGCCTCACTGCGGGCAAAGAGTAACCCGCTGCCCACGCCCGCGGAGTCCTGAGGAGGCAGGGAGCAGGCGTGATGCGCGGCGCTGCTGCAGCCGGCAGGCGGTGAGAGGCTCGCCGCCGGCGCGGCCCAACAACCTGGCGCGCGCTCACCAAGCAGGCCGGGCGGCTGCTCTTGGGGCGCCGCGAGACCGGTCCCAGCGACTACGGCCATACCACCCTGCACGCGCCGGATCTCCTATGATCTCGGAAGCTAAGCAGGGTCGGGCCTGGTTAGTATTTGGATGGGAGACCGCCTGGGAATACCGGGTGCACTAGGCTTTTGCCCGCCACTGCTTTTGCGGCCGCCATGCCCCTGGACCCTCTGCAGCCGCCAACCCCGCCACAGGACCCCTGGCCAGCGGGGCTGGGCGGGGTGGGGGAGCTGGGTAGTGGGAGGGTGGGGTCCGGGCCACCGCCGAGACCTAGAGCCTCGCAGACCCGGCCTCACGCCAGGCGACTGGGCCAGGTCTCCCCCCACAGCCCCTTCTATAGCCTCTTTTTTCCCCCCCGCAAGCGCATGCTGTCAACCCGAAGACCTTCGCCCCGCCCACGACCCCGCCCCCAAAGCCTAAGCCCAGGGCTGCCTGCCCGCTCAGGCCACCAAACGGCCTCGGGCGGCTTTCTCCTGCCAAGGCAGTGCGGCTCCTTGGCACCTCGGTGTCCTTGGCAGATGGGTGACCGTCCCACTGCCTGCACCCGGTCCCGGAGACAGAGGGACTGGTTGTCCTAGGACAGCAAGCCGAGGGGACGCCCAGCCGCCACACCCCACCGGAGGACTCCATCTCCACCGGCAGGCACCGCGGCCCCTCCCCCAGCGCCCTTCCTTCTCCCAGGAGAGCTGTGTGCGCTTGGTTCCCCCTTGCCGGCCGCTGCGGTCCCCGGCGCACAGCCACAAAGAGCCCGGCCACAGCAGCAGAGGGAGGGAGCGCCACAACTGCACGCGCGCGGCCGTCTCCCCGGGCCTCCAGGAGAGAGCACCACAGGGGAAAAGCAGGCAGGTAGGCAGGCCCAAAACCCACAGGATTAGGGTGCCTGGGCCAGAGCCTCTCCTTTCGCGTGACAAACCCCGGGCGGATTCGGACCCCACCGGCACTCCGCAGAGCCTGGAGGCCTGCCCCAGTATCACACGGTGACTGCCCGCCCCCCCCCCTCTACATCCTTATCGGAGCCCAGCCCCGGGCGTGACCGTCCGCCGGTGGAGGAGCTGTCGCTTCAACACTGCCCCCGTGCGTCGGTCCCATTCCGTGACAGAGCCGGTGCGTCCCTCCTTCCTCCCCCCCCCCCCACTCGCAACTGCTGTCTCTCAGGCTTCTGTCACCGCCAGGGAAGTGGCAGAGCGCCCGTGGAGCCACGGGTGGCCCGAACGGGCCTCACTGCGGGCAAAGAGTAACCCGCTGCCCACGACCGCGGCGTCCTGAGGACGCGGGGAGCAGGCGGGTGGCTCGGCGCTGCTGGAGCCGGAAGGCGGGGAGAGGCTCGCCGCCGGAGCGGCCCAACAACCTGGCGCGCGCTCACCACGAAGGCCGGGCAGCTGCTCTTGGGGCGCCGCGAGCCCGGTCCCAGCGTCTACGGCCATACCACCCTGCACGCGCCCGATCTCCTCTGATCTCGGAAGCTAAGCAGGGTCGGGCCTGGTTAGTACTTGGATGGGAGACCGCCTGGGAATACCGGGTGCACTAGGCTTTTGCCCGCCACTGCTTTTGCGGCCGCCATGCCCCAGGACCCTCTGCAGCCGCCAACCCCGCCACAGGACCCCTGGCCAGCGAGGCTGGGCGGGGTGGGGGGGTGGGTAGTGGGAGGGTGGGGTCCGTGCCGCCGCCGAGACCTACAGCCTCGCAGACCCGGCCTCACGCCAGGCGCCTGGGCCAGGTCTCCCCCCACAGCCCCTTCTATAGCCTCTTTTTTCCCCCCCCGGAAGCGCATGCTGTCAACCCGCAGACCTTGGCCGCGCCCACGACCCCGCCCCCAAAGCCCAAGCCCAGGGCTGCCTGCCGGCGCAGGCATCCAAACGGCCTCGGGCGGCTTTCTCCTGCCAAGGCAGTGCGGCTCCTTGGCACCTCGGTGTCCTTGGCAGAGGGGTGACCGTCCCACTGCCTGCACCCGGGCCCAAAGACGGAGGGACTGGTTGTCCCAGGACAGCAAGCCGAGGGGACGCCAAGCCGCCCCACCCCACCGGAGGACTCCGTCTCCGCGGGCAGGCACCGCGGCCCCTCCCCCAGCGCCCTTCCTTCTCCCAGGAGAGCCGTGTGCGCTCGGTTCCCGCCAGCCGGCCGCTCCGGCCCCCGGCGCACAGCCACAAAGAGCCCGGCCAAAGCAGCGGAGGGAGGGAGCGCCACAACTGCACGCGCGCGGCCGTCTCCCCGGGCCTCCAGGAGAGACCACCACCGGGGAAAAGCAGGCAGGCAGGCAGGCCCAAAACCCACAGGAGTAGGGTGCCTGGGCCAGAGCCTCTCCTTTCGCGTGACAAACCCCGGGCGAGATTCGGACCCCACCGGCACTCCGCAGACCCTGGAGGCCTGCCCCAGTATCCAATGGTGACTGCACGCCCCCCCCCCCCCCCCGGGCTCTACATCCTTATCGGAGCCCAGCCCCGGGCGTGACTGTCCGCCGGTGGAGGAGCTGTCGCTTCAACACTGCCCCCGTGCGTCGGTCCCATTCCGTGACAGAGCCTGTGCGTCCCTCCTTCCTCCCCCCCCCCACTGGCAACCGCTGTCTCTCTGGCTTCTGTCACCGCCAGGGAAGTGGCAGAGGGCCCGTGGAGCCACGGGTGGCCCGAACGGACCTCACTGCGGGCAAAGAGTAACCCGCTGCCCACGACCGCGTCGTCCTGAGGAGGCGGGGAGCAGGCGGGTGGCGCTGCGCTGCTGGAGCCGGCAGGCGGGGCGCGGCCCAGCAACCTGGCGAGCGCTCACCAAGCAGGCCGGGCGGCTGCTCTTGGGGCGCCGCGAGCCCGGTCCCAGCGTCTACGGCCATACCACCCTGCACGCGCCGGATCTCCTCTGATCTCGGAAGCTAAGCAGGGTCGGGCCTGGTTAGTACTTGGATGGGAGACCGCTCAGGAATACCGGGTGCTCTAGGCTTTTACCCGCCACTCCTTTTGGGGCCGCCATGCCCCTGGACCCTCTGCAGCTGCCAACCCCGCCACAGGACCCCTGGCCAGCGAGGCTGGGCGGGGTGGGGGGGTGGGTAGTGGGAGGGTGGGGTCCGTGCCGCCGCCGAGACCTACAGCCTCGCAGACCCGGCCTCACGCCAGGCGCCTGGGCCAGGTCTCCCCCCACAGCCCCTTCTATAGCCTCTTTTTTCCCCCCCCGGAAGCGCATGCTGTCAACCCGCAGACCTTGGCCGCGCCCACGACCCCGCCCCCAAAGCCCAAGCCCAGGGCTGCCTGCCGGCGCAGGCATCCAAACGGCCTCGGGCGGCTTTCTCCTGCCAAGGCAGTGCGGCTCCTTGGCACCTCGGTGTCCTTGGCAGAGGGGTGACCGTCCCACTGCCTGCACCCGGGCCCAAAGACGGAGGGACTGGTTGTCCCAGGACAGCAAGCCGAGGGGACGCCAAGCCGCCCCACCCCACCGGAGGACTCCGTCTCCGCGGGCAGGCACCGCGGCCCCTCCCCCAGCGCCCTTCCTTCTCCCAGGAGAGCCGTGTGCGCTCGGTTCCCGCCAGCCGGCCGCTCCGGCCCCCGGCGCACAGCCACAAAGAGCCCGGCCAAAGCAGCGGAGGGAGGGAGCGCCACAACTGCACGCGCGCGGCCGTCTCCCCGGGCCTCCAGGAGAGACCACCACCGGGGAAAAGCAGGCAGGCAGGCAGGCCCAAAACCCACAGGAGTAGGGTGCCTGGGCCAGAGCCTCTCCTTTCGCGTGACAAACCCCGGGCGAGATTCGGACCCCACCGGCACTCCGCAGACCCTGGAGGCCTGCCCCAGTATCCAATGGTGACTGCACGCCCCCCCCCCCCCCCCCCCCCGGCTCTACATCCTTATCGGAGCCCAGCCCCGGGCGTGACTGTCCGCCGGTGGAGGAGCTGTCGCTTCAACACTGCCCCCGTGCGTCGGTCCCATTCCGTGACAGAGCCTGTGCGTCCCTCCTTCCTCCCCCCCCCCACTGGCAACCGCTGTCTCTCTGGCTTCTGTCACCGCCAGGGAAGTGGCAGAGGGCCCGTGGAGCCACGGGTGGCCCGAACGGACCTCACTGCGGGCAAAGAGTAACCCGCTGCCCACGACCGCGGCGTCCTGAGGAGGCGGGGAGCAGGCGGGTGGCGCTGCGCTGCTGGAGCCGGCAGGCGGGGCGCGGCCCAGCAACCTGGCGAGCGCTCACCAAGCAGGCCGGGCGGCTGCTCTTGGGGCGCCGCGAGCCCGGTCCCAGCGTCTACGGCCATACCACCCTGCACGCGCCGGATCTCCTCTGATCTCGGAAGCTAAGCAGGGTCGGGCCTGGTTAGTACTTGGATGGGAGACCGCTCAGGAATACCGGGTGCTCTAGGCTTTTACCCGCCACTCCTTTTGGGGCCGCCATGCCCCTGGACCCTCTGCAGCTGCCAACCCCGCCACAGGACCCCTGGCCAGCGGGGCTGGGCGGGGTGGGGGGGTGGGTAGTGGGAGGGTGGGGTCCGGGCCGCCGCCGAGACCTACAGCCTCGCAGACCCTGCCTCACGCCAGGCGACTGGGCCAGGTCTCCCCCCACAGCCCCTTCTATAGCCTCTTTTTTCCCCCCCGCAAGCGCATGCTGTCAACCCGAAGACCTTCGCCGCGCCCACGACCCCGCCCCCAAAGCCCAAGCCCAGGGCTGCCTGCCCGCGCAGGCCTCCAAACGGCCTCGGGCGGCTTTCTCCTGCCAAGGCAGTGCGGCTCCTTGGCACCTCGGTGTCCTTGGCAGAGGGGTGACCGTCCCACTGCCTGCACCCGGCCCGGAGACAGAGGGACTGGTTGTCCCAGGACAGCAAGCCGAGGGGACGCCCAGCCGCTCCACCCCACCGGAGGACTCCGTCTCCACCGGCAGGTACCCCGGCCGCTCTCCCAGCGCCCTTCGTTCTCACAGGGGAGCCTTGCGCGTTCGGTTCCCGCAGGCCTGCCCCTGGGTCCCACGGTGACTGCCCGCCCGCCCCCCCCGGGCTGTACATCCTTAACGGAGCCCAGCCCCGGGCGCGACCGTCCGCCGGTGGAGGAGCTGTCCCTTCAACACTGTCCCCGTGCGTGGGTCCCATTCCGTGACAGAGCCTGTGCGTCCCTCCTTCCTCCCCCCCCCCACTCGCAACCGCTGTCTCTCTGGCTTCTGTCACCGCCAGGGAAGTGGCAGAGGCCCCGTGCAGCCACGGGTGCCCCGAAGGGGCCTCACTGCGGGCAAAGAGTAACCCGCTGCCCACGCCCGCGGCGTCCTGAGGAGGCAGGGAGCAGGCGGGATGCGCGGCGCTGCTGGAGCCGGCAGGCGGGGCGCGGCCCAGCAACCTGGCGCGCGCTCACCAAGCAGGCCGGGCGGCTGCTCTTGGGGCGCCGCGAGCCCGGTCCCAGCGTCTACGGCCATACCACCCTGCACGCGCCGGACCTCCTCTGATCTCGGAAGCTAAGCAGGGTCGGGCCTGGTTAGTACTTGGATGGGAGACCGCTCGGGAATACCGGGTGCTCTAGGCTTTTACCCGCCACTCCTTTTGGGACCGCCATGCCCCTGGACCCTCTGCAGCTGCCAACCCCGCCACAGGACCCCTGGCCAGCGGGGCTGGGCGGGGTGGGGGGGGGTAGTTGGAGGGTGGGGTCCGGGCCGCCGCCTAGACCTACAGCCTCGCAGACCCTGCCTCACGCCAGGCGACTGGGCCAGGTCTCCCCCCACAGCCCCTTCTATAGTCTCTTTTTCCCCCCCCCCCAAGCGCATGCTGTCAACCCGAAGACCTTGGCCGCGCCCACGACCCCGCCCCCAAAGCCCAAGCCCAGGGCTGCCTGCCCGCGCAGGCCTCCAAACGGCCTCGGGCGGCTTTCTCCTGCCAAGGCAGTGCGGCTCCTTGGCACCTCGGTGTCCTTGGCAGATGGGTGACCGTCCCACTGCCTGCACCCGGGCCCGGAGACAGAGGGACTGGTTGTCCTAGGACAGCAAGCCGAGGGGACGCCCAGCCGCCCCACCCCACCGGAGGACTCCGTCTCCACCGGCAGGCACCGCGGCCCCTCCCCCAGCGCCCTTCCTTCTCCCAGGAGAGCTGTGTGCGCTCGGTTCCCCCCCGCCGGTCGCTGCGGTCCCCGGCGCACAGCCACAAAGGAGCCCGGCCATAGCAGCAGAGGGAGGGAGTGCCACAACTGCACGCGTGCGGCCGTCTCCCCGGGCCTCCAGGAGAGACCACCACAGGGGAAAAGCAGGCAGGCAGGCAGGCCCAAAACCCACAGGAGTAGGGTGCCTGGACCAGAGCCTCTCCTTTCGCGTGACAAACCCCGGGCGGATTCGGACCCCACCGGCACTCCGCAGAGCCTGGAGGCCTGCCCACGTATCCCACGGTGACTGCCCACCCCCTCCCCGCCCCCCCCCCGCTCTACATCCTTATCGGAGCCCAGCCCCGGGCGTGACCGTCCGCCGGTGGAGGAGCTGTCGCTTCAACACTGCCCCCGTGCGTCGGTCCCATTCCGTGACAGAGCCTGTGCGTCCCTCCTTCCTCCCACTCCCCACTCGCAACCGCTGTCTCTCTGGCTTCTGTCACCGCCAGGGAAGTGGCAGAGGGCCCGTGGAGCCACGGGTGGCCCGAACGGGCCTCACTGCGGGCAAAGAGTAACCCGCTGCCCACGACCGCGGCGTCCTGAGGACGCGGGGAGCAGGCGGGTGGCGCTGCGCTGCTGGAGCCGGAAGGCGGGGAGAGGCTCGCCGCCGGAGCGGCCCAACAACCTGGCGCGCGCTCACCACGAAGGCCGGGCAGCTGCTCTTGGGGCGCCGCGAGCCCGGTCCCAGCGTCTACGGCCATACCACCCTGCACGCGCCCGATCTCCTCTGATCTCGGAAGCTAAGCAGGGTCGGGCCTGGTTAGTACTTGGATGGGAGACCGCTTGGGAATACCGGGTGCACTAGGCTTTTGCCCGCCACTGCTTTTGCGGCCGCCATGCCCCAGGACCCTCTGCAGCCGCCAACCCCGCCACAGGACCCCTGGCCAGCGGGGCTGGGCGGGGTGGGGGGGTGGGTAGTGGGAGGGTGGTGTCCGTGCCGCCGCCGAGACCTACAGACTCGCAGACCCGGACTCACGCCAGGCGCCTGGGCCAGGTCTCCCCCCACAGCCCCTTCTATAGCCTCTTTTTTCCCCCGCAAGCGAAAGCTGTCAACCCGAAGACTTTCGCCGCGCCCACGACCCCGCCCCCGAAGCCCAAGCCCAGGGCTGCCTGCCCGCTCAGGCCTCCAAACGGCCTCGGGCGGCTTTCTCCTGCCAAGGCAGTGCGGCTCCTTGGCACCTCGGTGTCCTTGGCAGAGGGGTGACCGTCCCACTGCCTGCACCCCGGCCCGGAGACAGAGGGACTGGTTGTCCCAGGACAGCAAGCCGAGGGGACGCCAAGCCGCCCCACCCCACCGGAGAACTCCGTCTCCGCGGGCAGGCACCGCGGCCCCTCCCCCAGCGCCCTTCCTTCACCCAGGAGAGCCGTGTGCGCTCGGTTCCCGCCGGCCGGCCGCTCCGGCCCCCGGCGCACAGCCACAAAGAGCCCGGCCAAAGCAGCGGAGGGAGGGAGTGCCACAACTGCACGCGCGCGGCCGTCTCCCCGGGCCTCCAGGAGAGACCACCACAGGGGAAAAGCAGGCAGGCAGGCAGGCCCAAAACCCACAGGAGTAGGGTGCCTGGGCCAGAACCTCTCCTTTCGCGTGACAAACCACGGGCGAGATTTGGACCCCACAGGCACTCCGCAGACCCTGGAGGCCTGCCCCGGGGTCCCACGGTGACTGCCCTCCCACCCCCACCCGGGCTCTACATCCTTATCGGAGCCCAGCCCCGGGCGTGACTGTCCGCCGGTGGAGGAGCTGTCGCTTCAACACTGCCCCCGTGCGTCGGTACCATTCCGTGACAGAGCCTGTGCGTCCCTCCTTCCTCCCCCCCCCACTCGCAACCGCTGTCTCTCTGGCTTCTGTCACCGCCAGGGAAGTGGCAGAGGGCCCGTGGAGCCACGGGTGGCCCGAACGGGCCTCACTGCGGGCAAAGAGTAACCCGCTGCCCACGCCCGCGGCGTCCTGAGGAGGCGTGGAGCAGGCGGTTGGCGCGGCGCTGCTGGAGCCGGAAGGCGGGGAGAGGCTCGCCGCCGGAGAGGCCCAACAACCTGGCGCGCGCTCACCACGAAGACCGGGCAGCTGCTCTTGGGGCGCCGCGAGCCCGGTCCCAGCGTCTACGGCCATACCACCCTGCACGCGCCCGATCTCCTCTGATCTCGGAAGCTAAGCAGGGTCGGGCCTGGTTAGTACTTGGATGGGAGACCGCCTGGGAATACCGGGTGCACTAGGCTTTTGCCCGGCACTGCTTTTGCGGCCGCCATGCCCCTGGACCCTCTGCAGCCGCCAACCCCGCCACAGGACTCCTGGCCAGCGGGGCTGGGCGGGGTGGGGGGGTGGGTAGTGGGAGGGTGGGGTCCGTGCCGCCGCCGAGACCTACAGCCTCGCAGACCCGGCCTCTCGCCAGGCGCCTGGGCCTGGTCTCCCCCCACAGCCCATTCTATAGCCTCTTTTTTCCCCCCCGCAAGCGCATGCTGTCAACCCGCAGACCTTCGCTGCGCCCACGACTCCGCCCCCAAAGCCCAATCCCAGGGCTGCCTGGCGGCGCCTGCCTCCAAAAGGCCTCGGGCGGCTTTCTCCTGCCAAGGCAGTGCGGCTCCTTGTCACCTCGGTGTCCTTGGCAGAGGGGTGACCGTCCCACTGCCTGCACCCGGGCCCGGAGACAGAGGGACTGGTTGTCCCAGGACAGCAAGCCGAGGGGACGCCCAGCCGCTCCACCGCACCGGAGGACTCCGTCTCCACCGGCAGGCACCGTTGCCGCTCTCCCAGCGCCCTTCCTTCTCCCAGGGGAGCCCTGCGCGTTCAGTTCCCGCAGGCCTGCCCCTGGGTCCCACGGTGACTGACCGCCCCCCCCCCCCGGGCTGTACATCCTTAACGGAGCCCAGCCCCGGGCGCGACCGTCCGCCGGTGGAGGAGCTGTCCCTTCAACACTGCCCCCGTGCGTGGGTCCCATTCCGTGACAGAGCCTGTGCGTCCCTCCTTCCTCCCCCCCCCCCACTCGCAACCGCTGTCTCTCTGGCTTCTGTCACCGCCAGGGTAGTGGCAGAGGCCCCGTGCAGCCACGGGTGCCCCAAGGGGCCTCACTGCGGGCAAAGAGTAACCCGCTGCCCACGCCCGCGGCGTCCTGAGGAGGCGGGGAGCAGGCGGGATGCGCGGCGCTGCTGCAGCCGGCAGGCGGTGAGAGGCTCGCCGCCGGCGCGGCCCAACAACCTGGCGCGCGCTCACCAAGCAGGCCGGGCGGCTGCTCTTGGGGCGCCCCGAGCCCGGTCCCAGCGTCTACGGCCATACCACCCTGCACGCGCCGGATCTCCTCTGATCTCGAAGCTAAGCAGGGTCGGGCCTGGTTAGTATTTGGATGGGAGACCGCCTGGGAATACCGGGTGCACTAGGCTTTTGCCCGCCACTGCTTTTGGGGCCGCCATGCCCCTGGACCCTCTGCAGCCGCCAACCCCGCCACAGGACCCCTGGCCAGCGGGGCTGGGCGGGGTGGGGGGGCTGGGTAGTGGGAGGGTGGGGTCCGGGCCACCGCCGAGACCTAGAGCCTCGCAGACCAGGCCTCACGCCAGGCGCCTGGGCCAGGTCTCCCCCCACAGTCCCTTCTATAGCCTCTTTTTTCCCCCGCAAGCGAAAGCTGTCAACCCGCAGACCTTCGCCGCGCCCACGACCCCGCCCCCAAAGCCCAAACCCAGGGCTGCCTGCCGGCGCAGGCCTCCAAACGGCCTCGGGCGGCTTTCTCCTGCCAAGGCAGTGCGGCTCTTGGCACCCCGGTGTCCTTGGCAGAGGGGTGACCGTCCCACTGCCTGCACCCGGGCCCGGAGACAGAGGGACTGGTTGTCCCAGGACAGCAAGCCGAAGGGACGCCCAGCCGCCCCACCCCACCGGAGGACTCCGTCTCCACCGGCAGGCACCGCGGCCGCTCCCCCAGCGCCCTTCCTTCTCCCAGGAGAGCTGTGGGCGCTCGGTTCCCGCCGGCCGGCCGCTGCAGCCCCCGGCAGACAGCCACAAAAGAGCCCGGCCAAAGCAGCGGAGGGAGGGAGCGCCACAACTGCACGCGCGCGGCCGTCTCCCCGGGCCTCCAGGAGAGACCACCACAGGGGAAAAGCAGGAAGGCAGGCAGGCCCAAAACCCACAGGTATAAGGTGCCTGGGCCAGAACCTCTCCTTTCGCGTGACAAACCCCGGGCGAGATTTGGACCCCACCGGCACTCCGCAGACCCTGGAGGCCTGCCCCGGGGTTCCCACGGTGACTGTCCGCCCACCCCCACCCGGGCTCTACATCCTTATCGGAGCCCAGCCCCGGGCGTGACTGTCCGCCGGTGGAGGAGCTGTCGCTTCAACACTGCCCCCGTGCGTCGGTCCCATTCCGTGACAGAGCCTGTGCGTCCCTCCTTCCTCCCCCCCCCCACTGGCAACCGCTGTCTCTCTGGCTTCTGTCACCGCCAGGGAAGTGGCAGAAGGCCCGTGGAGCCACGGGTGGCCCGAACGGACCTCACTGCGAGCAAAGAGTAACCCGCTGACCACGACCGCGGCGTCCTGAGGAGGCGGGGAGCAGGCGGGTGGCGCGGCGCTGCTGGAGCCGGCAGGCGGGGCGCGGCCCAGCAACCTGGCGAGCGCTCACCAAGCAGGCCGGGCGGCTGCTCTTGGGGCGCCGGGAGCCCGGTCCCAGCGTCTACGGCCATACCACCCTGCACGCGCCGGATCTCCTCTGATCTCGGAAGCTAAGCAGGGTCGGGCCTGGTTAGTACTTGGATGGGAGACCGCCTGGGAATACCGGGTGCACTAGGCTTTTGCCCGCCACTCCTTTTGCGGCCGCCATGCCCCTGGACCCTCTGCAGCTGCCAACCCCGCCACAGGACCCCTGGCCAGCGGGGCTGGGCGGGGTGGGGGGGGTAGTTGGAGGGTGGGGTCCGGGCCGCCGCCGAGACCTACAGCCTCGCAGACCCTGCCTCACGACAGGCGACTGGGCCAGGTCTCCCCCCACAGCCCCTTCTATAGCCTCTTTTTTCCCCCCTGCAAGCGCATGCTGTCAACCCGAAGACCTTCGCCGCGCCCACGACCCCGCCCCCAAAGCCCAAGCCCAGGGCTGCCTGCCCGCTCAGGCCTCCAAACGGCCTCGGGCGGCTTTCTCCTGCCAAGGCAGTGCGGCTCCTTGGCACCCCGGTGTCCTTGGCAGATGGGTGACCGTCCCACTGCCTGCACCCGGGCCCGGAGACAGAAGGACTGGTTGTCCCAGGACAGCAAGCCGAGGGGACGCCCAGCCGCCCCACCCCACCGGAGGACTCCGTCTCCGCCGGCAGGCACCGCGGCCCCTCCCCCAGCGCCCTTCCTTCTCCCAGGGGAGCCCTGCGGGTTCGGTTCCCGCAGGCCTGCCCCTGGGTCCCACGGTGACTGCCCGCCCGCCCCCCCCGGGCTGTACATCCTTAACGGAGCCCAGCCCCGGGCGCGACCGTCCGCCGGTGGAGGAGCTGTCCCTTCAACACTGCCCCCGTGCGTGGGTCCCATTCCGTGACAGAGCCTGTGCGTCCCTCCTTCCTCCCCCCCCCACTGGCAACCGCTGTCTCTCTGGCTTCTGTCACCGCCAGGGTAGTGGCAGAGGCCCCGTGCAGCCACGGGTGCCCCGAAGGGGCCTCACTGCGGGCAAAGAGTAACCCGCTGCCCACGCCCGCGGCGTCCTGAGGAGGCAGGGAGCAGGCGGGATGCGTGGCGCTGCTGCAGCCGGCAGGCGGTGAGAGGCTCGCCGCAGGCGCGGCCCAACAACCTGGCGCGCGCTCACCAAGCAGGCCGGGCGGCTGCTCTTGGGGCGCCGCGAGCCCGGTCCCAGCGTCTACGGCCATACCACCCTGCACGCGCCGGATCTCCTCTGATCTCGGAAGCTAAGCAGGGTCGGGCCTGGTTAGTATTTGGATGGGAGACCGCCTGGGAATACCGGGTGCACTAGGCTTTGCCCGCCACTCCTTTTGTGGCCGCCATGCCCCTGGACCCTCTGCAGCCGCCAACCACGCCACAGGACCCCTGGCCAGCGGGGCTGGGCGGGGTGGGGTGGCTGGGTAGTGGGAGGGTGGGGTCCGGGCCACCGCCGAGACCTAGAGCCTCGCAGACCCGGCCTCACGCCCGGAGCCTGGGCCAGGTTTCCCCCCACAGTCCCTTCTATAGCCTCTTTTTTCCCCCGCAAGCGAAAGCTGTCAACCCGAAAACCTTCGCCGCGCCCACGACCCCGCCCCCAAAGCCCAAGCCCAGGGCTGCCTGCTGGCGCAGGCCTCCAAACGGCCTCGGGCGGCTTTCTCCTGCCAAGGCAGTGCGGCTTTTTGGCACCTCGGTGTCCTTGGCAGAGGGGTGACCGTCCCACTGCCTGCACCCGGGCCCGGAGACAGAGGGACTGGTTGTCCTAGGACAGCAAGCCGAGGGGACGCCCAGCCGCCCCACCCCACCGGAGGACTCCGTCTCCACCGGCAGGAACCGCGGCCCCTCCCCCAGCGCCCTTCCTTCTCCCAGGAGAGCCGTGTGCGCTCTGTTCCCGCAGGCCGGCCGCTCCGGCCGCCGGAGCACAGCCACAAAGGAGCCCGGCCATAGCAGCAGAGGGAGGGAGTGCCACAACTGCACGCGTGCGGCCGTCTCCCCGGGCCTCCAGGAGAGACCACCACAGGGGAAAAGCAGGCAGGCAGGCAGGCCCAAAACCCACAGGACTAGGGTGCCTGGGCCAGAGCCTCTCCTTTCGCGTGACAAACCCCGGGCGGATTCGGACCCCACCGGCACTCCGCAGACCCTGGAGGCCTGCCCCAGTATCCAACGGTGACTGCACGCCCCCCCCCCCCCCCCGGGCTCTACATCCTTATCGGAGCCCAGCCCCGGGCGTGACCGTCCGCCGGTGGAGGAGCTGTCGCTTCAACACTGCCCCCGTGCGTCGGTCCCATTCCGTGACAGAGCCGGTGCGTCCCTCCTTCCTCCCCCCCCCCCACTCGCAACCGCTGCCTCTCAGGCTTCTGTCACCGCCAGGGAAGTGGCAGAGGGCCCGTGGAGCCACGGGTGGCCCGAACGGGCCTCACTGCGGGCAAAGAGTAACCCGCTGCCCACGACCGCGGCGTCCTGAGGACGCGGGGAGCAGGCGGGATGCGCGGCGCTGCTGGAGCCGGAAGGCGGGGAGAGGCTCGCCGCCGGAGCGGCCCAACAACCTGGCGCGCGCTCACCACGAAGGCCGGGCAGCTGCTCTTGGGGCGCCGCGAGCCCGGTCCCAGCGTCTACGGCCATACCACCCTGCACGCGCCGGATGTCCTCTGATCTCGGAAGCTAAGCAGGGTCGGGCCTGGTTAGTACTTGGATGGGAGACCGCCTGGGAATACCGGGTGCACTAGGCTTTTGCCCGCCACTGCTTTTGCGGCCGCCATGCCCCAGGACCCTCTGCAGCCGCCAACCCCGCCACAGGACCCCTGGCCAGCGGGGCTGGGCGGGGTGGGGGGGTGGGTAGTGGGAGGGTGGGGTCCGTGCCGCCGCCGAGACCTACAGCCTCGCAGACCCGGCCTCACGCCAGGCGCCTGGGCCAGGTCTCCCCCCACAGCCCCTTCTATAGCCTCTTTTTTCCCCCCCGGAAGCGCATGCTGTCAACCCGCAGACCTTCGCCGCGCCCACGACCCCGCCCCCAAAGCCCAAGCCCAGGGCTGCCTGCCCGCGCAGGCCTCCAAACGGCCTCGGGCGGCTTTCTCCTGCCAAGGCAGTGCGGCTCCTTGGCACCTCGGTGTCCTTGGCAGATGGGTGACCGTCCCACTGCCTGCACCCGGGCTCGGAGACAGAGGGACTGGTTGTCCTAGGACAGCAAGCCGAGGGGACGCCCAGCCGCCCCACCCCACCGGAGGACTCCGTCTCCACCGGCAGGCACCGCGGCCGCTCTCCCAGCGCCCTTCCTTCTCCCAGGGGAGCCCTGAGCGTTCGGTTCCCGCAGGCCTGCCCCAGTATCCAACGGTGACTGCACGCCCCCCCCCCCCCCCCCCCGGGCTCTACATCCTTATCGGAGCCCAGCCCCGGGCGTGACCGTCCGCCGGTGGAGGAGCTGTCGCTTCAACACTGCCCCCGTGCGTCGGTCCCATTCCGTGACAGAGCCTGTGCGTCCCTCCTTCCTCCCCCCCGCCACTCGCAACCGCTGTCTCTCTGGCTTCTGTCATTGCCAGGGAAGTGACATTGGGCCCGTGGAGCCACGGGTGGCCCGAACGGGCCTCACTGCGGGCAAAGAGTAACCCGCTGACCACGACCGCGGCGTCCTGAGGAGGCGGGGAGCAGGCGGGTGGCGCTGCGCTGCTGGAGCCAGCAGGCGGGGCGCGGCCCAGCAACCTGGCGAGCGCTCACCAAGCAGGCCGGGCGGCTGCTCTTGGGGCGCCGCGAGCCCGGTCCCAGCGTCTACGGCCATACCACCCTGCACGCGCCGGATCTCCTCTGATCTCGGAAGCTAAGCAGGGTCGGGCCTGGTTAGTACTTGGATGGGAGACCGCTCGGGAATACCGGGTGCTCTAGGCTTTTACCCGCCACTCCTTTTGGGGCCGCCATGCCCCTGGACCCTCTGCAGCTGCCAACCCCGCCACAGAACCCCTGGCCAGCGGGGCTGGGCGGGGTGGGGGGGGTAGTTGGAGGGTGGGGTCTGGGCCGCCGCCGAGACCTACAGCCTCGCAGACCCTGCCTCACGCCAGGCGACTGGGCCAGGTCTCCCCCCACAGCCCCTTCTATAGCCTCTTTTTTCCCCCCCGCAAGCGCATGCTGTCAACCCGAAGACCTTCGCCGCGCCCACGACCCCGCCCCCAAAGCCCAAGCCCAGGGCTGCCTGCCCGCTCAGGCCTCCAAACGGCCTCGGGCGGCTTTCTCCTGCCAAGGCAGTGCGGCTCCTTGGCACCTCGGTGTCCTTGGCAGATGGGTGACCGTCCCACTGCCTGCACCCGGGCCCGGAGACAGAGGGACTGGTTGTCCCAGGACAGCAAGCCGAGGGGACGCCCAGCCGACCCACCCCACCGGTGGACTCCATCTCCACCGGCAGGCACCGCGGCCCCTCCCCCAGCGCCCTTCCTTCTCCCAGGAGAGCTGTGTGCGCTCGGTTCCACCTCGCCGGCCGCTGCGGCCCCGGCGCACAGCCACAAAGGAGCCCGGCCATAGCAGCAGAGGGAGGGAGCGCCACAACTGCACGCGCGCGGCCCTCTCCCCGGGCCTCCAGGAGAGACCACCACAGGGGAAAAGCAGGCAGGTAGGCAGGCCCAAAACCCACAGGATTAGGGTGCCTGGGCCAGAGCCTCTCCTTTCGCGTGACAAACCCCGGGAGGATTCGGACCGCACCGGCACTCCGCAGACCCTGGAGGCCTGCCCCAGTATCCCACGGTGACTGCCCGCCCCCCCCCCTCTACATCCTTATCGGAGCCCAGCCCCGGGCGTGACCGTCCGCCGGTGGAGGAGCTGTCGCTTCAACACTGCCCCCGTGCGTCGGTCCCATTCCGTGACAGAGCCGGTGCGTCCCTCCTTCCTCCCCCCCCCCACTCGCAACCGCTGTCTCTCAGGCTTCTGTCACCGCCAGGGAAGTGGCAGAGGGCCCGTGGAGCCACGGGTGGCCCGAACGGGCCTCACTGCGGGCAAAGAGTAACCCGCTGCCCACGACCGCGGCGTCCTGAGGACTCGGGGAGCAGGCGGGTGGCTCGGCGCTGCTGGAGCCGGAAGGCGGGGAGAGGCTCGCCGCCGGAGCGGCCCAACAACCTGGCGCGCGCTCACCACGAAGGCCGGGCAGCTGCTCTTGGGGCGCCGCGAGCCCGGTCCCAGCGTCTACGGCCATACCACCCTGCACGCGCCCGATCTCCTCTGATCTCAGAAGCTAAGCAGGGTCGGGCCTGGTTAGTACTTGGATGGGAGACCGCCTGGGAATACCGGGTGCACTAGGCTTTTGCCCGCCACTGCTTTTGCGGCCGCCATGCCCCAGGACCCTCTGCAGCCGCCAACCCCGCCACAGGACCCCTGGCCAGCGGGGCTGGGCGGGGTGGGGGGGTGGGTAGTGGGAGGGTGGGGTCCGTGCCGCCGCCGAGACCTACAGCCTCGCAGACCCGGCCTCACGCCAGGCGCCTGGGCCAGGTCTCCCCCCACAGCCCCTTCTATAGCCTCTTTTTTCCCCCCCGGAAGCGCATGCTGTCAACCCGCAGACCTTCGCCGCGCCCACGACCCCGCCCCCAAAGCCCAATCCCAGGGCTGCCTGGCGGCGCCTGCCTCCAAAAGGCCTCGGGCGGCTTTCTCCTGCCAAGGCAGTGCGGCTCCTTGTCACCTCGGTGTCCTTGGCAGAGGGGTGACCGTCCCACTGCCTGCACCCGGGCCCGGAGACAGAGGGACTGGTTGTCCCAGGACAGCAAGCCGAGGGGACGCCCAGCCGCTCCACCGCACCGGAGGACTCCGTCTCCACCGGCAGGCACCGCGGCCGCTCTCCCAGCGCCCTTCCTTCTCCCAGGGGAGCCCTGCGCGTTCGGTTCCCGCAGGCCTGCCCCTGGGTCCCACGGTGACTGACCGCCCCCCCCCCCGGGCTGTACATCCTTAACGGAGCCCAGCCCCGGGCGCGACCGTCCGCCGATGGAGGAGCTGTCCCTTCAACACTGCCCCCGTGCGTGGGTCCCATTCCGTGACAGAGCCTGTGCGTCCCTCCTTCCTCCCCCCCCCTCACTCGCAACCGCTGTCTCTCTGGCTTCTGTCACCGCCAGGGTAGTGGCAGAGGCCCCGTGCAGCCACGGGTGCCCCAAGGGGCCTCACTGCGGGCAAAGAGTAACCCGCTGCCCACGCCCGCGGCGTCCTGAGGAGGCGGGGAGCAGGCGGGATGCGCGGCGCTGCTGCAGCCGGCAGGCGGTGAGAGGCTCGCCGCCGGCGCGGCCCAACAACCTGGCGCGCGCTCACCAAGCAGGCCGGGCGGCTGCTCTTGGGGCGCCGCGAGCCCGGTCCCAGCGTCTACGGCCATACCACCCTGCACGCGCCGGATCTCCTCTGATCTCGAAGCTAAGCAGGGTCGGGCCTGGTTAGTATTTGGATGGGAGACCGCCTGGGAATACCGGGTGCACTAGGCTTTTGCCCGCCACTGCTTTTGGGGCCGCCATGCCCCTGGACCCTCTGCAGCCGCCAACCCCGCCACAGGACCCCTGGCCAGCGGGGCTGGGCGGGGTGGGGGGGCTGGGTAGTGGGAGGGTGGGGTCCGGGCCACCGCCGAGACCTAGAGCCTCGCAGACCAGGCCTCACG
Source organism: Rhinolophus hipposideros (assembly GCF_964194185.1). NCBI lineage: Eukaryota > Metazoa > Chordata > Mammalia > Chiroptera > Rhinolophidae > Rhinolophus > Rhinolophus hipposideros. Next base: position 175,323 of record NW_027669467.1, on the reverse strand, counting down.
CCAGGCGCCTGGGCCAGGTCTCCCCCCACAGTCCCTTCTATAGCCTCTTTTTTCCCCCGCAAGCGAAAGCTGTCAACCCGCAGACCTTCGCCGCGCCCACGACCCCGCCCCCAAAGCCCAAACCCAGGGCTGCCTGCCGGCGCAGGCCTCCAAACGGCCTCGGGCGGCTTTCTCCTGCCAAGGCAGTGCGGCTCTTGGCACCCCGGTGTCCTTGGCAGAGGGGTAACCGTCCCACTGCCTGCACCCGGGCCCGGAGACAGAGGGACTGGTTGTCCCAGGACAGCAAGCCGAAGGGACGCCTAGCCGCCCCACCCCACCGGAGGACTCCGTCTCCACCGGCAGGCACCGCGGCCGCTCCCCCAGCGCCCTTCCTTCTCCCAGGAGAGCCGTGTGCACTCGGTTACCGCCGGCCGGCCGCTGCAGCCCCCGGCAGACAGCCACAAAAGAGACCGGCCAAAGCAGCGGAGGGAGGGAGCGCCACAACTGCACGCGCGCGGCCGTCTTCCCGGGCCTCCAGGAGAGACCACCACAGGGGAAAAGCAGGAAGGCAGGCAGGCCCAAAACCCACAGGTATAAGGTGCCTGGGCCAGAACCTCTCCTTTCGCGTGACAAACCCCGGGCGAGATTTGGACCCCACCGGCACTCCGCAGACCCTGGAGGCCTGCCCCGGGGTTCCCACGGTGACTGTCCGCCCACCCCCACCCGGGCTCTACATCCTTATCGGAGCCCAGCCCCGGGCGTGACTGTCCGCCGGTGGAGGAGCTGTCGCTTCAACACTGCCCCCGTGCGTCGGTCCCATTCCGTGACAGAGCCTGTGCGTCCCTCCTTCCTCCCCCCCCCCACTGGCAACCGCTGTCTCTCTGGCTTCTGTCACCGCCAGGGAAGTGGCAGAAGGCCCGTGGAGCCACGGGTGGCCCGAACGGACCTCACTGCGGGCAAAGAGTAACCCGCTGACCACGACCGCGGCGTCCTGAGGAGGCGGGGAGCAGGCGGGTGGCGCGGCGCTGCTGGAGCCGGCAGGCGGGGCGCGGCCCAGCAACCTGGCGAGCGCTCACCAAGCAGGCCGGGCGGCTGCTCTTGGGACGCCGCGAGCCCGGTCCCAGCGTCTACGGCCATACCACCCTGCACGCGCCGGATCTCCTCTGATCTCGGAAGCTAAGCAGGGTCGGGCCTGGTTAGTACTTGGATGGGAGACCGCCTGGGAATACCGGGTGCACTAGGCTTTTGCCCGCCACTCCTTTTGCGGCCGCCATGCCCCTGGACCCTCTGCAGCTGCCAACCCCGCCACAGGACCCCTGGCCAGCGGGGCTGGGCGGGGTGGGGGGGGTAGTTGGAGGGTGGGGTCCGGGCCGCCGCCGAGACCTACAGCCTCGCAGACCCGGTTCACGCCAGGCGCCTGGGCCAGGTCTCCCCCCACAGCCCCTTCTATAGCCTCTTTTTTCCCCCGCAAGCGCATGCCCTCAACCCGCAGACCTTCGCCGCGCCCACGACCCCGCCCCCAAAGCTCAGCCCAGGGCTGCCTGCCCGCGCAGGCCTCCAAACGGCCTCGGGCGGCTTTCTCCTGCCAAGGCAGTGCGGCTCCTTGGCACCTCGGTGTCCTTGGCACAAGGGTGACCGTCCCACTGCCTGCACCCTGGCCCGGAGACAGAGGGACTGGTTGTCCTAGGACAGCAAGCCGAGGGGACGCCTAGCCGACCCACCCCACCGGAGGACTCCGTCTCCGCGGGCAGGCACCGCGGCCCCTCCCCCAGCGCCCTTCCTTCTCCCAGGAGAGCCGTGTGCGCTCGGTTCCCGCCGGCCGGCCGCTCAGGCCCCCGGCGCACAGCCACAAAGAGCCCGGCCAAAGCAGCGGAGGGAGGGAGTGCCACAACTGCACGCGCGCGGCCGTCTCCCCGGGCCTCCAGGAGAGACCACCACAGGGGAAAAGCAGGCAGGCAGGCAGGCCCAAAACCACAGGAGTAGGGTGCCTGGGCCAGAGCCTCTCCTTTCGCGTGACAAACCCCGGGCGAGATTCGGACCCCACCGGCACTCCGCAGACCCTGGAGGCCTGCCCCAGTATCCAACGGTGACTGCACGCCCCCCCCCCCCCCCCCCCCCCCCGGCTCTACATCCTTATCGGAGCCCAGCCCCGGGCGTGACCGTCCGCCGGTGGAGGAGCTGTCGCTTCAACACTGCCCCCGTGCGTCGGTCTCATTCCGTGACAGAGCCTGTGCGTCCCTCCTTCCTCCCCCCCGCCACTCGCAACCGCTGTCTCTCTGGCTTCTGTCAACGCCAGGGAAGTGACAGAGGGCCCGTGGAGCCACGGGTGGCCCGAACGGGCCTCACTGCGGGCAAAGAGTAACCCGCTGACCACGACCGCGGCGTCCTGAGGAGGCGGGGAGCAGGCGGGTGGCGCTGCGCTGCTGGAGCCGGCAGGCGGGGCGCGGCCCAGCAACCTGGCGAGCGCTCACCAAGCAGGCCGGGCGGCTGCTCTTGGGGCGCCGCGAGCCCGGTCCCAGCGTGTACGGCCATACCACCCTGCACGCGCCGGATGTCCTCTGATCTCGGAAGCTAAGCAGGGTCGGGCCTGGTTAGTACTTGGATAGGAGACCGCTCGGGAATACCGGGTGCTCTAGGCTTTTACCCGCCACTCCTTTTGGGGCCGCCATTCCCCTGGAACCTCTGCAGCTGCCAACCCCGCCACAGGACCCCTGGCCAGCGGGGCTGGGCGGGGTGGGGGGGGTAGTTGGAGGGTGGGGTCCGGGCCGCCGCCGAGACCTACAGCCTCGCAGACCCTGCCTCACGCCAGGAGACTGGGCCAGGTCTCTTCCCACAGCCCCTTATATAGCCTCTTTTTTCCCCCCCGCAAGCGCATGCTGTCAACCCGAAGACCTTCGCCGCGCCCACGACCCCGCCCCCAAAGCCCAAGCCCAGGGCTGCCTGCCCGCTCAGGCCTCCAAACGGCCTCGGGCGGCTTTCTCCTGCCAAGGCAGTGCGGCTCCTTGGCACCTCGGTGTCCTTGGCAGATGGGTGACCGTCCCACTGCCTGCACCCGGTCCCGGAGACAGAGGGACTGGTTGTCCTAGGACAGCAAGCCGAGGGGACGCCCAGCCGCCCCACCCCACCGGAGGATTCCGTCTCCGCGGGCAGGCACCGCGGCCCCTCCCCCAGCGCCCTTCCTTCTCCCAGGAGAGCCGTGTGCGCTTGGTTCCCCCTTGCCGGCCGCTGCGGTCCCCGGCGCACAGCCACAAAGAGCCCGGCCACAGCAGCAGAGGGAGGGAGCGCCACAACTGCACGCGCGCGGCCGTCTCCCCGGGCCTCCAGGAGAGACCACCACAGGGGAAAAGCAGGCAGGTAGGCAGGCCCAAAACCCACAGGATTAGGGTGCCTGGGCCAGAGCCTCTCCTTTCGCGTGACAAACCCCGGGCGGATTCGGACCCCACCGGCACTCCGCAGAGCCTGGAGGCCTGCCCCAGTATCACACGGTGACTGCCCGCCCCCCCCCCTCTACATCCTTATCGGAGCCCAGCCCCGGGCGTGACCGTCCGCCGGTGGAGGAGCTGTCGCTTCAACACTGCCCCCGTGCGTCGGTCTTATTCCGTGACAGAGCCGGTGCGTCCCTCCTTCCTCCCCCCCCCCCACTCGCAACCGCTGTCTCTCAGGCTTCTGTCACCGCCAGGGAAGTGGCAGAGGGCCCGTGGAGCCACGGGTGGCCCGAACGGGCCTCACTGCGGGCAAAGAGTAACCCGCTGCCCACGACCGCGGCGTCCTGAGGACGCGGGGAGCAGGCGGGTGGCTCGGCGCTGCTGGAGCCGGAAGGCGGGGAGAGGCTCGCCGCCGGAGCGGCCCAACAACCTGGCGCGCGCTCACCACGAAGGCCGGGCAGCTGCTCTTGGGGCGCCGCGAGCCCGGTCCCAGCGTCTACGGCCATACCACCCTGCACGCGCCGGATCTCCTCTGATCTCGGAAGCTAAGCAGGGTCGGGCCTGGTTAGTACTTGGATGGGAGACCGCCTGGGAATACCGGGTGCACTAGGCTTTTGCCCGCCACTGCTTTTGCGGCCGCCATGCCCCAGGACCCACTGCAGCCGCCAACCCCGCCACAGGACCCCTGGCCAGCGAGGCTGGGCGGGGTGGGGGGGTGGGTAGTGGGAGGGTGGGGTCCGTGCCGCCGCCGAGACCTACAGCCTCGCAGACCCGGCCTCACGCCAGGCGCCTGGGCCAGGTCTCCCCCCACAGCCCCTTCTATAGCCTCTTTTTTCCCCCCCCGGAAGCGCATGCTGTCAACCCGCAGACCTTCGCCGCGCCCACGACCCCGCCCCCAAAGCCCAAGCCCAGGGCTGCCTGCCGGCGCAGGCATCCAAACGGCCTCGGGCGGCTTTCTCCTGCCAAGGCAGTGCGGCTCCTTGGCACCTCGGTGTCCTTGGCAGAGGGGTGACCGTCCCACTGCCTGCACCCGGGCCCAAAGACGGAGGGACTGGTTGTCCCAGGACAGCAAGCCGAGGGGACGCCAAGCCGCCCCACCCGACCGGAGGACTCCGTCTCCGCGGGCAGGCACCGCGGCCCCTCCCCCAGCGCCCTTCCTTCTCCCAGGAGAGCCGTGTGCGCTCGGTTCCCGCCAGCCGGCCGCTCCGGCCCCCGGCGCACAGCCACAAAGAGCCCGGCCAAAGCAGCGGAGGGAGGGAGCGCCACAAGTGCACGCGCGCGGCCGTCTCCCCGGGCCTCCAGGAGAGACCACCACCGGGGAAAAGCAGGCAGGCAGGCAGGCCCAAAACCCACAGGAGTAGGGTGCCTGGGCCAGAGCCTCTCCTTTCGCGTGACAAACCCCGGGCGAGATTCGGACCCCACCGGCACTCCGCAGACCCTGGAGGCCTGCCCCAGTATCCAATGGTGACTGCACGCCCCCCCCCCCCCCCCCCGGCTCTACATCCTTATCGGAGCCCAGCCCCGGGCGTGACTGTCCGCCGGTGGAGGAGCTGTCGCTTCAACACTGCCCCCGTGCGTCGGTCCCATTCCGTGACAGAGCCTGTGCGTCCCTCCTTCCTCCCCCCCCCCACTGGCAACCGCTGTCTCTCTGGCTTCTGTCACCGCCAGGGAAGTGGCAGAGGGCCAGTGGAGCCACGGGTGGCCCGAACGGACCTCACTGCGGGCAAAGAGTAACCCGCTGACCACGACCGCGGCGTCCTGAGGAGGCGGGGAGCAGGCGGGTGGCGCTGCGCTGCTGGAGCCGGCAGGCGGGGCGCGGCCCAGCACCCTGGCGAGCGCTCACCAAGCAGGCCGGGCGGCTGCTCTTGGGGCGCCGCGAGCCCGGTCCCAGCGTGTACGGCCATACCACCCTGCACGCGCCGGATCTCCTCTGATCTCGGAAGCTAAGCAGGGTCGGGCCTGGTTAGTACTTGGATGGGAGACCGCTCAGGAATACCGGGTGCTCTAGGCTTTTACCCGCCACTCCTTTTGGGGCCGCCATGCCCCTGGACCCTCTGCAGCTGCCAACCCCGCCACAGGACCCCTGGCCAGCGGGGCTGGGCGGGGTGGGGGGGTGGGTAGTGGGAGGGTGGGGTCCGGGCCGCCGCCGAGACCTACAGCCTCGCAGACCCTGCCTCACGCCAGGCGACTGGGCCAGGTCTCCCCCCACAGCCCCTTCTATAGCCTCTTTTTTCCCCCCCGCAAGCGCATGCTGTCAACCCGAAGACCTTCGCCGCGCCCACGACCCCGCCCCCAAAGCCCAAGCCCAGGGCTGCCTGCCCGCTCAGGCCTCCAAACGGCCTCGGGCGGCTTTCTCCTGCCAAGGCAGTGCGGCTCCTTGGCACCTCGGTGTCCTTGGCAGAGGGGTGACCGTCCCACTGCCTGCACCCGGCCCGGAGACAGAGGGACTGGTTGTCCCAGGACAGCAAGCCGAGGGGACGCCCAGCCGCTCCACCCCACCGGAGGACTCCGTCTCCACCGGCAGGCACCCCGGCCGCTCTCCCAGCGCCCTTCGTTCTCCCAGGGGAGCCTTGCGCGTTCGGTTCCCGCAGGCCTGCCCCTGGGTCCCACGGTGACTACCCGCCCGCCCCCCCCGGGCTGTACATCCTTAACGGAGCCCAGCCCCGGGCGCGACCGTCCGCCGGTGGAGGAGCTGTCCCTTCAACACTGCCCCCGTGCGTGGGTCCCATTCCGTGACAGAGCCTGTGCGTCCCTCCTTCCTCCCCCCCCCACTCGCAACCGCTGTCTCTCTGGCTTCTGTCACCGCCAGGGAAGTGGCAGAGGCCCCGTGCAGCCACGGGTGCCCCGAAGGGGCCTCACTGCGGGCAAAGAGTAACCCGCTGCCCACGCCCGCGGCGTCCTGAGGAGGCAGGGAGCAGGCGGGATGCGCGGCGCTGCTGGAGCCGGCAGGCGGGGCGCGGCCCAGCAACCTGGCGCGCGCTCACCAAGCAGGCCGGGCGGCTGCTCTTGGGGCGCCGCGAGCCCGGTCCCAGCGTCTACGGCCATACCACCCTGCACGCGCCGGATCTCCTCTGATCTCGGAAGCTAAGCAGGGTCGGGCCTGGTTAGTACTTGGATGGGAGACCGCCTGGGAATACCGGGTGCTCTAGGCTTTTACCCGCCACTCCTTTTGGGACCGCCATGCCCCTGGACCCTCTGCAGCTGCCAACCCCGCCACAGGACCCCTGGCCAGCGGGGCTGGGCGGGGTGGGGGGGGGTAGTTGGAGGGTGGGGTCCGGGCCGCCGCCGAGACCTACAGCCTCGCAGACCCTGCCTCACGCCAGGCGACTGGGCCAGGTCTCCCCCCACAGTCCCTTCTATAGTCTCTTTTCCCCCCCCCCCAAGCGCATGCTGTCAACCCGAAGACCTTGGCCGCGCCCACGACCCCGCCCCCAAAGCCCAAGCCCAGGGCTGCCTGCCCGCGCAGGCCTCCAAACGGCCTCGGGCGGCTTTCTCCTGCCAAGGCAGTGCGGCTCCTTGGCACCTCGGTGTCCTTGGCAGATGGGTGACCGTCCCACTGCCTGCACCCGGGCCCGGAGACAGAGGGACTGGTTGTCCTAGGACAGCAAGCCGAGGGGACGCCCAGCCGCCCCACCCCACCGGAGGACTCCGTCTCCACCGGCAGGCACCGCGGCCCCTCCCCCAGCGCCCTTCCTTCTCCCAGGAGAGCTGTGTGCGCTCGGTTCCCCCCCGCCGGTCGCTGCGGTCCCCGGCGCACAGCCACAAAGGAGCCCGGCCATAGCAGCAGAGGGAGGGAGTGCCACAACTGCACGCGTGCGGCCGTCTCCCCGGGCCTCCAGGAGAGACCACCACAGGGGAAAAGCAGGCAGGCAGGCAGGCCCAAAACCCACAGGAGTAGGGTGCCTGGACCAGAGCCTCTCCTTTCGCGTGACAAACCCCGGGCGGATTCGGACCCCACCGGCACTCCGCAGAGCCTGGAGGCCTGCCCACGTATCCCACGGTGACTGCCCACCCCCCCCCTGCCCCCCCCCCGCTCTACATCCTTATCGGAGCCCAGCCCCGGGCGTGACCGTCCGCCGGTGGAGGAGCTGTCGCTTCAACACTGCCCCCGTGCGTCGGTCCCATTCCGTGACAGAGCCTGTGCGTCCCTCCTTCCTCCCACTCCCCACTCGCAACCGCTGTCTCTCTGGCTTCTGTCACCGCCAGGGAAGTGGCAGAGGGCCCGTGGAGCCACGGGTGGCCCGAACGGGCCTCACTGCGGGCAAAGAGTAACCCGCTGCCCACGACCGCGGCGTCCTGAGGACGCGGGGAGCAGGCGGGTGGCGCTGCGCTGCTGGAGCCGGAAGGCGGGGAGAGGCTCGCCGCCGGCGCGGCCCAACAACCTGGCGCGCGCTCACCACGAAGGCCGGGCAGCTGCTCTTGGGGCGCCGCGAGCCCGGTCCCAGCGTCTACGGCCATACCACCCTGCACGCGCCCGATCTCCTCTGATCTCGGAAGCTAAGCAGGGTCGGGCCTGGTTAGTACTTGGATGGGAGACCGCCTGGGAATACCGGGTGCACTAGGCTTTTGCCCGCCACTGCTTTTGCGGCCGCCATGCCCCAGGACCCTCTGCAGCCGCCAACCCCGCCACAGGACCCCTGGCCAGCGGGGCTGGGCGGGGTGGGGGGGTGGGTAGTGGGAGGGTGGGGTCCGTGCCGCCGCCGAGACCTACAGCCTCGCAGACCCGGACTCACGCCAGGCGCCTGGGACAGGTCTCCCCCCACAGCCCCTTCTATAGCCTCTTTTTTCCCCCGCAAGCGAAAGCTGTCAACCCGAAGACCTTCGCCGCGCCCACGACCCCGCCCCCGAAGCCCAAGCCCAGGGCTGCCTGCCCGCTCAGGCCTCCAAACGGCCTCGGGCGGCTTTCTCCTGCCAAGGCAGTGCGGCTCTTGGCACCCCGGTGTCCTTGGCAGAGGGGTGACCGTCCCACTGCCTGCACCCGGGCCCGGAGACAGAGGGACTGGTTGTCCCAGGACAGCAAGCCGAAGGGACGCCCAGCCGCCCCACCCCACCGGAGGACTCCGTCTCCACCGGCAGGCACCGCGGCCGCTCCCCCAGCGCCCTTCCTTCTCCCAGGAGAGCTGTGTGCGCTCGGTTCCCGCCGGCCGGCCGCTGCAGCCCCCGGCAGACAGCCACAAAAGAGCCCGGCCAAAGCAGCGGAGGGAGGGAGCGCCACAACTGCATTCGCGCGGCCGTCTTCCCGGGCCTCCAGGAGAGACCACCACAGGGGAAAAGCAGGAAGGCAGGCAGGCCCAAAACCCACAGGTATAAGGTGCCTGGGCCAGAACCTCTCCTTTCGCGTGACAAACCCCGGGCGAGATTTGGACCCCACCGGCACTCCGCAGACCCTGGAGGCCTGCCCCGGGGTTCCCACGGTGACTGCCCGCCCGCCCCCCCCCTCTACATCCTTATCGGAGCCCAGCCCCGGGCGCGACCGTCCGCCGGTGGAGGAGCTGTCGCTTCAACACTGCCCCCGTGCGTCGGTCCCATTCCGTGACAGAGCCTGTGCGTCCCTCCTTCCTCCCCCCCCCCACTGGCAACCGCTGTCTCTCTGGCTTCTGTCACCGCCAGGGAAGTGGCAGAAGGCCCGTGGAGCCACGGGTGGCCCGAACGGACCTCACTGCGGGCAAAGAGTAACCCGCTGACCACGACCGCGGCGTCCTGAGGAGGCGGGGAGCAGGCGGGTGGCGCGGCGCTGCTGGAGCCGGCAGGCGGGGCGCGGCCCAGCAACCTGGCGAGCGCTCACCAAGCAGGCCGGGCGGCTGCTCTTGGGGCGCCGCGAGCCCGGTCCCAGCGTCTACGGCCATACCACCCTGCACGCGCCGGATCTCCTCTGATCTCGGAAGCTAAGCAGGGTCGGGCCTGGTTAGTACTTGGATGGGAGACCGCTCGGGAATACCGGGTGCTCTAGGCTTTTGCCCGCCACTGCTTTTGGGGCCGCCATGCCCCTGGACCCTCTGCAGCCGCCAACCCCGCCACAGGACCCCTGGCCAGCGGGGCTGGGCGGGGTGGGGGGGGTAGTTGGAGGGTGGGGTCCGGGCCGCCGCCGAGACCTACAGCCTCGCAGACCCTGCCTCACGACAGGCGACTGGGCCAGGTCTCCCCCCACAGCCCCTTCTATAGCCTCTTTTTTCCCCCCCGCAAGCGCATGCTGTCAACCCGAAGACCTTCGCCGCGCCCACGACCCCGCCCCCAAAGCCCAAGCCCAGGGCTGCCTGCCCGCTCAGGCCTCCAAACGGCCTCGGGCGGCTTTCTCCTGCCAAGGCAGTGCGGCTCCTTGGCACCCCGGTGTCCTTGGCAGATGGGTGACCGTCCCACTGCCTGCACCCGGGCCCGGAGACAGAAGGACTGGTTGTCCCAGGACAGCAAGCCGAGGGGACGCCCAGCCGCCCCACCCCACCGGAGGACTCCGTCTCCGCCGGCAGGCACCGCGGCCCCTCCCCAAGCGCCCTTCCTTCTCCCAGGGGAGCCCTGCGGGTTCGGTTCCCGCAGGCCTGCCCCTGGGTCCCACGGTGACTGCCCGCCCGCCCCCCCCGGGCTGTACATCCTTAACGGAGCCCAGCCCCGGGCGCGACCGTCCGCCGGTGGAGGAGCTGTCCCTTCAACACTGCCCCCGTGCGTGGGTCCCATTCCGTGACAGAGCCTGTGCGTCCCTCCTTCCTCCCCCCCCCACTGGCAACCGCTGTCTCTCTGGCTTCTGTCACCGCCAGGGTAGTGGTAGAGGCCCCGTGCAGCCACGGGTGCCCCGAAGGGGCCTCACTGCGGGCAAAGAGTAACCCGCTGCCCACGCCCGCGGCGTCCTGAGGAGGCGGGGAGCAGGCGGGATGCGCGGCGCTGCTGCAGCCGGCAGGCGGTGAGAGGCTCGCCGCCGGCGCGGCCCAACAACCTGGCGCGCGCTCACCAAGCAGGCGGGGCGGCTGCTCTTGGGGCGCCGCGAGCCCGGTCCCAGCGTCTACGGCCATACCACCCTGCACGCGACGGATCTCCTCTGATCTCGGAAGCTAAGCAGGGTCGGGCCTGGTTAGTATTTGGATGGGAGACCGCCTGGGAATACCGGGTGCACTAGGCTTTTGCCCGCCACTCCTTTTGTGGCCGCCATGCCCCTGGACCATCTGCAGCCGCCAACCACGCCACAGGACCCCTGGCCAGCGGGGCTGGGCGGGGTGGGGGGGCTGGGTAGTGGGAGGGTGGGGTCCGGGCCACCGCCGAGACCTAGAGCCTCGCAGACCCGGCCTCACGCCCGGAGCCTGGGCCAGGTTTCCCCCCACAGTCCCTTCTATAGCCTCTTTTTTCCCCCGCAAGCGAAAGCTGTCAACCCGAAGACCTTCGCCGCGCCCACGACCCCGCCCCCAAAGCCCAAGCCCAGGGCTGCCTGCCGGCGCAGGCCTCCAAACGGCCTCGGGCGGCTTTCTCCTGCCAAGGCAGTGCGGCTCCTTGGCACCTCGGTGTCCTTGGCAGAGGGGTGACCGTCCCACTGCCTGCACCCGGGCCCGGAGACAGAGGGACTGGTTGTCCTAGGACAGCAAGCCGAGGGGACGCCCAGCCGCCCCACCCCACCGGAGGACTCCGTCTCCACCGGCAGGCACCGCGGCCGCTCTCCCAGCGCCCTTCCTTCTCCCAGGGGAGCCCTGAGCGTTCGGTTCCCGCAGGCCTGCCCCAGTATCCAACGGTGACTGCACGCCCCCCCCCCCCCCCGGCTCTACATCCTTATCGGAGCCCAGCCCCGGGCGTGACCGTCCGCCGGTGGAGGAGCTGTCGCTTCAACACTGCCCCCGTGCGTCGGTCCCATTCCGTGACAGAGCCTGTGCGTCCCTCCTTCCTCCCCCCCGCCACTCGCAACCGCTGTCTCTCTGGCTTCTGTCACCGCCAGGGAAGTGACATTGGGCCCGTGGAGCCACGGGTGGCCCGAACGGGCCTCACTGCGGGCAAAGAGTAACCCGCTGACCACGACCGCGGCGTCCTGAGGAGGCGGGGAGCAGGCGGGTGGCGCTGCGCTGCTGGAGCCGGCAGGCGGGGCGCGGCCCAGCAACCTGGCGAGCGCTCACCAAGCAGGCCGGGCGGCTGCTCTTGGGGCGCCGCGAGCCCGGTCCCAGCGTCTACGGCCATACCACCCTGCACGCGCCGGATCTCCTCTGATCTCGGAAGCTAAGCAGGGTCGGGCCTGGTTAGTACTTGGATGGGAGACCGCCTGGGAATACCGGGTGCACTAGGCTTTTGCCCGCCACTGCTTTTGCGGCCGCCATGCCCCAGGACCCACTGCAGCCGCCAACCCCGCCACAGGACCCCTGGCCAGCGAGGCTGGGCGGGGTGGGGGGGTGGGTAGTGGGAGGGTGGGGTCCGTGCCGCCGCCGAGACCTACAGCCTCGCAGACCCGGCCTCACGCCAGGCGCCTGGGCCAGGTCTCCCCCCACAGCCCCTTCTATAGCCTCTTTTTTCCCCCCCCGGAAGCGCATGCTGTCAACCCGCAGACCTTCGCCGCGCCCACGACCCCGCCCCCAAAGCCCAAGCCCAGGGCTGCCTGCCGGCGCAGGCATCCAAACGGCCTCGGGCGGCTTTCTCCTGCCAAGGCAGTGCGGCTCCTTGGCACCTCGGTGTCCTTGGCAGAGGGGTGACCGTCCCACTGCCTGCACCCGGGCCCAAAGACGGAGGGACTGGTTGTCCCAGGACAGCAAGCCGAGGGGACGCCAAGCCGCCCCACCCGACCGGAGGACTCCGTCTCCGCGGGCAGGCACCGCGGCCCCTCCCCCAGCGCCCTTCCTTCTCCCAGGAGAGCCGTGTGCGCTCGGTTCCCGCCAGCCGGCCGCTCCGGCCCCCGGCGCACAGCCACAAAGAGCCCGGCCAAAGCAGCGGAGGGAGGGAGCGCCACAAGTGCACGCGCGCGGCCGTCTCCCCGGGCCTCCAGGAGAGACCACCACCGGGGAAAAGCAGGCAGGCAGGCAGGCCCAAAACCCACAGGAGTAGGGTGCCTGGGCCAGAGCCTCTCCTTTCGCGTGACAAACCCCGGGCGAGATTCGGACCCCACCGGCACTCCGCAGACCCTGGAGGCCTGCCCCAGTATCCAATGGTGACTGCACGCCCCCCCCCCCCCCCCCCGGCTCTACATCCTTATCGGAGCCCAGCCCCGGGCGTGACTGTCCGCCGGTGGAGGAGCTGTCGCTTCAACACTGCCCCCGTGCGTCGGTCCCATTCCGTGACAGAGCCTGTGCGTCCCTCCTTCCTCCCCCCCCCCACTGGCAACCGCTGTCTCTCTGGCTTCTGTCACCGCCAGGGAAGTGGCAGAGGGCCAGTGGAGCCACGGGTGGCCCGAACGGACCTCACTGCGGGCAAAGAGTAACCCGCTGACCACGACCGCGGCGTCCTGAGGAGGCGGGGAGCAGGCGGGTGGCGCTGCGCTGCTGGAGCCGGCAGGCGGGGCGCGGCCCAGCACCCTGGCGAGCGCTCACCAAGCAGGCCGGGCGGCTGCTCTTGGGGCGCCGCGAGCCCGGTCCCAGCGTGTACGGCCATACCACCCTGCACGCGCCGGATCTCCTCTGATCTCGGAAGCTAAGCAGGGTCGGGCCTGGTTAGTACTTGGATGGGAGACCGCTCAGGAATACCGGGTGCTCTAGGCTTTTACCCGCCACTCCTTTTGGGGCCGCCATGCCCCTGGACCCTCTGCAGCTGCCAACCCCGCCACAGGACCCCTGGCCAGCGGGGCTGGGCGGGGTGGGGGGGTGGGTAGTGGGAGGGTGGGGTCCGGGCCGCCGCCGAGACCTACAGCCTCGCAGACCCTGCCTCACGCCAGGCGACTGGGCCAGGTCTCCCCCCACAGCCCCTTCTATAGCCTCTTTTTTCCCCCCCGCAAGCGCATGCTGTCAACCCGAAGACCTTCGCCGCGCCCACGACCCCGCCCCCAAAGCCCAAGCCCAGGGCTGCCTGCCCGCTCAGGCCTCCAAACGGCCTCGGGCGGCTTTCTCCTGCCAAGGCAGTGCGGCTCCTTGGCACCTCGGTGTCCTTGGCAGAGGGGTGACCGTCCCACTGCCTGCACCCGGCCCGGAGACAGAGGGACTGGTTGTCCCAGGACAGCAAGCCGAGGGGACGCCCAGCCGCTCCACCCCACCGGAGGACTCCGTCTCCACCGGCAGGCACCCCGGCCGCTCTCCCAGCGCCCTTCGTTCTCCCAGGGGAGCCTTGCGCGTTCGGTTCCCGCAGGCCTGCCCCTGGGTCCCACGGTGACTACCCGCCCGCCCCCCCCGGGCTGTACATCCTTAACGGAGCCCAGCCCCGGGCGCGACCGTCCGCCGGTGGAGGAGCTGTCCCTTCAACACTGCCCCCGTGCGTGGGTCCCATTCCGTGACAGAGCCTGTGCGTCCCTCCTTCCTCCCCCCCCCACTCGCAACCGCTGTCTCTCTGGCTTCTGTCACCGCCAGGGAAGTGGCAGAGGCCCCGTGCAGCCACGGGTGCCCCGAAGGGGCCTCACTGCGGGCAAAGAGTAACCCGCTGCCCACGCCCGCGGCGTCCTGAGGAGGCAGGGAGCAGGCGGGATGCGCGGCGCTGCTGGAGCCGGCAGGCGGGGCGCGGCCCAGCAACCTGGCGCGCGCTCACCAAGCAGGCCGGGCGGCTGCTCTTGGGGCGCCGCGAGCCCGGTCCCAGCGTCTACGGCCATACCACCCTGCACGCGCCGGATCTCCTCTGATCTCGGAAGCTAAGCAGGGTCGGGCCTGGTTAGTACTTGGATGGGAGACCGCCTGGGAATACCGGGTGCTCTAGGCTTTTACCCGCCACTCCTTTTGGGACCGCCATGCCCCTGGACCCTCTGCAGCTGCCAACCCCGCCACAGGACCCCTGGCCAGCGGGGCTGGGCGGGGTGGGGGGGGGTAGTTGGAGGGTGGGGTCCGGGCCGCCGCCGAGACCTACAGCCTCGCAGACCCTGCCTCACGCCAGGCGACTGGGCCAGGTCTCCCCCCACAGTCCCTTCTATAGTCTCTTTTCCCCCCCCCCCAAGCGCATGCTGTCAACCCGAAGACCTTGGCCGCGCCCACGACCCCGCCCCCAAAGCCCAAGCCCAGGGCTGCCTGCCCGCGCAGGCCTCCAAACGGCCTCGGGCGGCTTTCTCCTGCCAAGGCAGTGCGGCTCCTTGGCACCTCGGTGTCCTTGGCAGATGGGTGACCGTCCCACTGCCTGCACCCGGGCCCGGAGACAGAGGGACTGGTTGTCCTAGGACAGCAAGCCGAGGGGACGCCCAGCCGCCCCACCCCACCGGAGGACTCCGTCTCCACCGGCAGGCACCGCGGCCCCTCCCCCAGCGCCCTTCCTTCTCCCAGGAGAGCTGTGTGCGCTCGGTTCCCCCCCGCCGGTCGCTGCGGTCCCCGGCGCACAGCCACAAAGGAGCCCGGCCATAGCAGCAGAGGGAGGGAGTGCCACAACTGCACGCGTGCGGCCGTCTCCCCGGGCCTCCAGGAGAGACCACCACAGGGGAAAAGCAGGCAGGCAGGCAGGCCCAAAACCCACAGGAGTAGGGTGCCTGGACCAGAGCCTCTCCTTTCGCGTGACAAACCCCGGGCGGATTCGGACCCCACCGGCACTCCGCAGAGCCTGGAGGCCTGCCCACGTATCCCACGGTGACTGCCCACCCCCCCCCTGCCCCCCCCCCGCTCTACATCCTTATCGGAGCCCAGCCCCGGGCGTGACCGTCCGCCGGTGGAGGAGCTGTCGCTTCAACACTGCCCCCGTGCGTCGGTCCCATTCCGTGACAGAGCCTGTGCGTCCCTCCTTCCTCCCACTCCCCACTCGCAACCGCTGTCTCTCTGGCTTCTGTCACCGCCAGGGAAGTGGCAGAGGGCCCGTGGAGCCACGGGTGGCCCGAACGGGCCTCACTGCGGGCAAAGAGTAACCCGCTGCCCACGACCGCGGCGTCCTGAGGACGCGGGGAGCAGGCGGGTGGCGCTGCGCTGCTGGAGCCGGAAGGCGGGGAGAGGCTCGCCGCCGGCGCGGCCCAACAACCTGGCGCGCGCTCACCACGAAGGCCGGGCAGCTGCTCTTGGGGCGCCGCGAGCCCGGTCCCAGCGTCTACGGCCATACCACCCTGCACGCGCCCGATCTCCTCTGATCTCGGAAGCTAAGCAGGGTCGGGCCTGGTTAGTACTTGGATGGGAGACCGCCTGGGAATACCGGGTGCACTAGGCTTTTGCCCGCCACTGCTTTTGCGGCCGCCATGCCCCAGGACCCTCTGCAGCCGCCAACCCCGCCACAGGACCCCTGGCCAGCGGGGCTGGGCGGGGTGGGGGGGTGGGTAGTGGGAGGGTGGGGTCCGTGCCGCCGCCGAGACCTACAGCCTCGCAGACCCGGACTCACGCCAGGCGCCTGGGACAGGTCTCCCCCCACAGCCCCTTCTATAGCCTCTTTTTTCCCCCGCAAGCGAAAGCTGTCAACCCGAAGACCTTCGCCGCGCCCACGACCCCGCCCCCGAAGCCCAAGCCCAGGGCTGCCTGCCCGCTCAGGCCTCCAAACGGCCTCGGGCGGCTTTCTCCTGCCAAGGCAGTGCGGCTCTTGGCACCCCGGTGTCCTTGGCAGAGGGGTGACCGTCCCACTGCCTGCACCCGGGCCCGGAGACAGAGGGACTGGTTGTCCCAGGACAGCAAGCCGAAGGGACGCCCAGCCGCCCCACCCCACCGGAGGACTCCGTCTCCACCGGCAGGCACCGCGGCCGCTCCCCCAGCGCCCTTCCTTCTCCCAGGAGAGCTGTGTGCGCTCGGTTCCCGCCGGCCGGCCGCTGCAGCCCCCGGCAGACAGCCACAAAAGAGCCCGGCCAAAGCAGCGGAGGGAGGGAGCGCCACAACTGCATTCGCGCGGCCGTCTTCCCGGGCCTCCAGGAGAGACCACCACAGGGGAAAAGCAGGAAGGCAGGCAGGCCCAAAACCCACAGGTATAAGGTGCCTGGGCCAGAACCTCTCCTTTCGCGTGACAAACCCCGGGCGAGATTTGGACCCCACCGGCACTCCGCAGACCCTGGAGGCCTGCCCCGGGGTTCCCACGGTGACTGCCCGCCCGCCCCCCCCCTCTACATCCTTATCGGAGCCCAGCCCCGGGCGCGACCGTCCGCCGGTGGAGGAGCTGTCGCTTCAACACTGCCCCCGTGCGTCGGTCCCATTCCGTGACAGAGCCTGTGCGTCCCTCCTTCCTCCCCCCCCCCACTGGCAACCGCTGTCTCTCTGGCTTCTGTCACCGCCAGGGAAGTGGCAGAAGGCCCGTGGAGCCACGGGTGGCCCGAACGGACCTCACTGCGGGCAAAGAGTAACCCGCTGACCACGACCGCGGCGTCCTGAGGAGGCGGGGAGCAGGCGGGTGGCGCGGCGCTGCTGGAGCCGGCAGGCGGGGCGCGGCCCAGCAACCTGGCGAGCGCTCACCAAGCAGGCCGGGCGGCTGCTCTTGGGGCGCCGCGAGCCCGGTCCCAGCGTCTACGGCCATACCACCCTGCACGCGCCGGATCTCCTCTGATCTCGGAAGCTAAGCAGGGTCGGGCCTGGTTAGTACTTGGATGGGAGACCGCTCGGGAATACCGGGTGCTCTAGGCTTTTGCCCGCCACTGCTTTTGGGGCCGCCATGCCCCTGGACCCTCTGCAGCCGCCAACCCCGCCACAGGACCCCTGGCCAGCGGGGCTGGGCGGGGTGGGGGGGGTAGTTGGAGGGTGGGGTCCGGGCCGCCGCCGAGACCTACAGCCTCGCAGACCCTGCCTCACGACAGGCGACTGGGCCAGGTCTCCCCCCACAGCCCCTTCTATAGCCTCTTTTTTCCCCCCCGCAAGCGCATGCTGTCAACCCGAAGACCTTCGCCGCGCCCACGACCCCGCCCCCAAAGCCCAAGCCCAGGGCTGCCTGCCCGCTCAGGCCTCCAAACGGCCTCGGGCGGCTTTCTCCTGCCAAGGCAGTGCGGCTCCTTGGCACCCCGGTGTCCTTGGCAGATGGGTGACCGTCCCACTGCCTGCACCCGGGCCCGGAGACAGAAGGACTGGTTGTCCCAGGACAGCAAGCCGAGGGGACGCCCAGCCGCCCCACCCCACCGGAGGACTCCGTCTCCGCCGGCAGGCACCGCGGCCCCTCCCCAAGCGCCCTTCCTTCTCCCAGGGGAGCCCTGCGGGTTCGGTTCCCGCAGGCCTGCCCCTGGGTCCCACGGTGACTGCCCGCCCGCCCCCCCCGGGCTGTACATCCTTAACGGAGCCCAGCCCCGGGCGCGACCGTCCGCCGGTGGAGGAGCTGTCCCTTCAACACTGCCCCCGTGCGTGGGTCCCATTCCGTGACAGAGCCTGTGCGTCCCTCCTTCCTCCCCCCCCCACTGGCAACCGCTGTCTCTCTGGCTTCTGTCACCGCCAGGGTAGTGGTAGAGGCCCCGTGCAGCCACGGGTGCCCCGAAGGGGCCTCACTGCGGGCAAAGAGTAACCCGCTGCCCACGCCCGCGGCGTCCTGAGGAGGCGGGGAGCAGGCGGGATGCGCGGCGCTGCTGCAGCCGGCAGGCGGTGAGAGGCTCGCCGCCGGCGCGGCCCAACAACCTGGCGCGCGCTCACCAAGCAGGCGGGGCGGCTGCTCTTGGGGCGCCGCGAGCCCGGTCCCAGCGTCTACGGCCATACCACCCTGCACGCGACGGATCTCCTCTGATCTCGGAAGCTAAGCAGGGTCGGGCCTGGTTAGTATTTGGATGGGAGACCGCCTGGGAATACCGGGTGCACTAGGCTTTTGCCCGCCACTCCTTTTGTGGCCGCCATGCCCCTGGACCATCTGCAGCCGCCAACCACGCCACAGGACCCCTGGCCAGCGGGGCTGGGCGGGGTGGGGGGGCTGGGTAGTGGGAGGGTGGGGTCCGGGCCACCGCCGAGACCTAGAGCCTCGCAGACCCGGCCTCACGCCCGGAGCCTGGGCCAGGTTTCCCCCCACAGTCCCTTCTATAGCCTCTTTTTTCCCCCGCAAGCGAAAGCTGTCAACCCGAAGACCTTCGCCGCGCCCACGACCCCGCCCCCAAAGCCCAAGCCCAGGGCTGCCTGCCGGCGCAGGCCTCCAAACGGCCTCGGGCGGCTTTCTCCTGCCAAGGCAGTGCGGCTCCTTGGCACCTCGGTGTCCTTGGCAGAGGGGTGACCGTCCCACTGCCTGCACCCGGGCCCGGAGACAGAGGGACTGGTTGTCCTAGGACAGCAAGCCGAGGGGACGCCCAGCCGCCCCACCCCACCGGAGGACTCCGTCTCCACCGGCAGGCACCGCGGCCGCTCTCCCAGCGCCCTTCCTTCTCCCAGGGGAGCCCTGAGCGTTCGGTTCCCGCAGGCCTGCCCCAGTATCCAACGGTGACTGCACGCCCCCCCCCCCCCCCGGCTCTACATCCTTATCGGAGCCCAGCCCCGGGCGTGACCGTCCGCCGGTGGAGGAGCTGTCGCTTCAACACTGCCCCCGTGCGTCGGTCCCATTCCGTGACAGAGCCTGTGCGTCCCTCCTTCCTCCCCCCCGCCACTCGCAACCGCTGTCTCTCTGGCTTCTGTCACCGCCAGGGAAGTGACATTGGGCCCGTGGAGCCACGGGTGGCCCGAACGGGCCTCACTGCGGGCAAAGAGTAACCCGCTGACCACGACCGCGGCGTCCTGAGGAGGCGGGGAGCAGGCGGGTGGCGCTGCGCTGCTGGAGCCGGCAGGCGGGGCGCGGCCCAGCAACCTGGCGAGCGCTCACCAAGCAGGCCGGGCGGCTGCTCTTGGGGCGCCGCGAGCCCGGTCCCAGCGTCTACGGCCATACCACCCTGCACGCGCCGGATCTCCTCTGATCTCGGAAGCTAAGCAGGGTCGGGCCTGGTTAGTACTTGGATGGGAGACCGCTCGGGAATACCGGGTGCTCTAGGCTTTTACCCGCCACTCCTTTTGGGGCCGCCATGCCCCTGGACCCTCTGCAGCTGCCAACGCCGCCACAGGACCCCTGGCCAGCAGGGCTGGGCGGGGTGGGGGGGCTGGGTAGTGGGATGGTGGGGTCCGGGCCACCGCCGAGACCTAAAGCCTCGCAGACCCGGCCTCACGCCAGGCGCCTGGGCCAGGTCTCCCCCCACAGTCCCTTCTATAGCCTCTTTTTTCCCCCCCGGAAGCGCATGCTGTCAACCCGCAGACCTTCGCCGCGCCCACGACCCCGCCCCCAAAGCCCAAGCCCAGGGCTGCCTGCCCGCGCAGGCCTCCAAACGGCCTCGGGCGGCTTTCTCCTGCCAAGGCAGTGCGGCTCCTTGGCACCTCGGTGTCCTTGGCAGATGGGTGACCGTCCCACTGCCTGCACCCGGGCCCGGAGACAGAGGGACTGGTTGTCCTAGGACAGCAAGCCGAGGGGACGCCCAGCCGCCCCACCCCACCGGAGGACTCCGTCTCCACCGGCAGGCACCGCGGCCCCTCCCCCAGCGCCCTTCCTTCTCCCAGGAGAGCTGTGTGCGCTCGGTTCCCCCCCGCCGGTCGCTGCGGTCCCCGGCGCACAGCCACAAAGGAGCCCGGCCAAAGCAGCGGAGGGAGGGAGCGCCACAACTGCATTCGCGCGGCCGTCTCCCCGGGCCTCCAGGAGAGACCACCACAGGGGAAAAGCAGGCAGGCAGGCAGGCCCAAAACCCACAGGAGTAGGGTGCCTGGACCAGAGCCTCTCCTTTCGCGTGACAAACCCCGGGCGGATTCGGACCCCACCGGCACTCCGCAGAGCCTGGAGGCCTGCCCACGTATCCCACGGTGACTGCCCACCCCCCCCCTGCCCCCCCCGCTCTACATCCTTATCGGAGCCCAGCCCCGGGCGTGACCGTCCGCCGGTGGAGGAGCTGTCGCTTCAACACTGCCCCCGTGCGTCGGTCCCATTCCGTGACAGAGCCTGTGCGTCCCTCCTTCCTCCCACTCCCCACTCGCAACCGCTGTCTCTCTGGCTTCTGTCACCGCCAGGGAAGTGGCAGAGGGCCCGTGGAGCCACGGGTGGCCCGAACGGGCCTCACTGCGGGCAAAGAGTAACCCGCTGCCCACGACCGCGGCGTCCTGAGGACGCGGGGAGCAGGCGGGTGGCGCTGCGCTGCTGGAGCCGGAAGGCGGGGAGAGGCTCGCCGCCGGCGCGGCCCAACAACCTGGCGCGCGCTCACCACGAAGGCCGGGCAGCTGCTCTTGGGGCGCCGCGAGCCCGGTCCCAGCCTCTACGGCCATACCACCCTGCACGCGCCCGATCTCCTCTGATCTCGGAAGCTAAGCAGGGTCGGGCCTGGTTAGTACTTGGATGGGAGACCGCCTGGGAATACCGGGTGCACTAGGCTTTTGCCCGCCAATGCTTTTGCGGCCGCCATGCCCCAGGACCCTCTGCAGCCGCCAACCCCGCCACAGGACCCCTGGCCAGCGGGGCTGGGCGGGGTGGGGGGGTGGGTAGTGGGAGGGTGGGGTCCGTGCCGCCGCCGAGACCTACAGCCTCGCAGACCCGGACTCACGCCAGGCGCCTGGGCCAGGTCTCCCCCCACAGCCCCTTCTATAGCCTCTTTTTTCCCCCGCAAGCGAAAGCTGTCAACCCGAAGACCTTCGCCGCGCCCACGACCCCGCCCCCGAAGCCCAAGCCCAGGGCTGCCTGCCCGCTCAGGCCTCCAAACGGCCTCGGGCGGCTTTCTCCTGCCAAGGCAGTGCGGCTCCTTGGCACCTCGGTGTCCTTGGCAGAGGGGTGACCGTCCCACTGCCTGCACCCGGCCCGGAGACAGAGGGACTGGTTGTCCCAGGACAGCAAGCCGAGGGGACGCCCAGCCGCCCCACCCCACCGGAGGACTCCGTCTCCGCCGGCAGGCACCGCGGCCCCTCCCCCAGCGCCCTTCCTTCTCCCAGGGGAGCCCTGCGGGTTCGGTTCCCGCAGGCCTGCCCCTGGGTCCCACGGTGACTGCCCGCCCGCCCCCCCCGGGCTGTACATCCTTAACGGAGCCCAGCCCCGGGCGCGACCGTCCGCCGGTGGAGGAGCTGTCCCTTCAACACTGCCCCGGTGCGTGGGTCCCATTCCGTGACAGAGCCTGTGCGTCCCTCCTTCCTCCCCCCTCCCCACTCGCAACCGCTGTCTCTCTGGCTTCTGTCACCGCCAGGGTAGTGGCAGAGGCCCCGTGCAGCCACGGGTGCCCCGAAGGGGCCTCACTGCGGGCAAAGAGTAACCCGCTGCCCACGCCCGCGGCGTCCTGAGGAGGCGGGGAGCAGGCGGGTGGCGCGGCGCTGCGGGAGCCGGCAGGCGGTGAGAGGCTCGCCGCCGGCGCGGCCCAACAACCTGGCGCGCGCTCACCAAGCAGGCGGGGCGGCTGCTCTTGGGGCGCCGCGAGCCCGGTCCCAGCGTCTACGGCCATACCACCCTGCACGCGCCGGATCTCCTCTGATCTCGGAAGCTAAGCAGGGTCGGGCCTGGTTAGTATTTGGATGGGAGACCGCCTGGGAATACCGGGTGCACTAGGCTTTTGCCCGCCACTCCTTTTGTGGCCGCCATGCCCCTGGACCATCTGCAGCCGCCAACCACGCCACAGGACCCCTGGCCAGCGGGGCTGGGCGGGGTGTGGGGGCTGGGTAGTGGGAGGGTGGGGTCCGGGCCACCGCCGAGACCTAGAGCCTCGCAGACCCGGCCTCACGCCCGGAGCCTGGGCCAGGTTTCCCCCCACAGTCCCTTCTATAGCCTCTTTTTTCCCCCCCGGAAGCGCATGCTGTCAACCCGCAGACCTTCGCCGCGCCCACGACCCCGCCCCCAAAGCCCAAGCCCAGGGCTGCCTGCCCGCGCAGGCCTCCAAACGGCCTCGGGCGGCTTTCTCCTGCCAAGGCAGTGCGGCTCCTTGGCACCTCGGTGTCCTTGGCAGAGGGGTGACCGTCCCACTGCCTGCACCCGGGCCCGGAGACAGAGGGACTGGTTGTCCCAGGACAGCAAGCCGAGGGGACGCCCAGCCGCTCCACCCCACCGGAGGACTCCGTCTCCACCGGCAGGCACCGCGGCCGCTCTCCCAGCGCCCTTCCTTCTCCCAGGGGAGCCCTGAGCGTTCGGTTCCCGCAGGCCTGCCCCAGTATCCAACGGTGACTGCACGCCCCCCCCCCCCCCCCGGGCTCTACATCCTTATCGGAGCCCAGCCCCGGGCGTGACCGTCCGCCGGTGGAGGAGCTGTCGCTTCAACACTGCCCCCGTGCGTCGGTCCCATTCCGTGACAGAGCCTGTGCGTCCCTCCTTCCTCCCCCCCGCCACTCGCAACCGCTGTCTCTCTGGCTTCTGTCACCGCCAGGGAAGTGACATTGGGCCCGTGGAGCCACGGGTGGCCCGAACGGGCCTCACTGCGGGCAAAGAGTAACCCGCTGACCACGACCGCGGCGTCCTGAGGAGGCGGGGAGCAGGCGGGTGGCGCTGCGCTGCTGGAGCCGGCAGGCGGGGCGCGGCCCAGCAACCTGGCGAGCGCTCACCAAGCAGGCCGGGCGGCTGCTCTTGGGGCGCCGCGAGCCCGGTCCCAGCGTCTACGGCCATACCACCCTGCACGCGCCGGATCTCCTCTGATCTCGGAAGCTAAGCAGGGTCGGGCCTGGTTAGTACTTGGATGGGAGACCGCTCGGGAATACCGGGTGCTCTAGGCTTTTACCCGCCACTCCTTTTGGGGCCGCCATGCCCCTGGACCCTCTGCAGCTGCCAACCCCGCCACAGGACCCCTGGCCAGCGGGGCTGGGCGGGGTGGGGGGGGTAGTTGGAGGGTGGGGTCTGGGCCGCCGCCGAGACCTACAGCCTCGCAGACCCTGCCTCACGCCAGGCGACTGGGCCAGGTCTCCCCCCACAGCCCCTTCTATAGCCTCTTTTTTCCCCCCCGCAAGCGCATGCTGTCAACCCGAAGACCTTCGCCGCGCCCACGACCCCGCCCCCAAAGCCCAAGCCCAGGGCTGCCTGCCCGCTCAGGCCTCCAAACGGCCTCGGGCGGCTTTCTCCTGCCAAGGCAGTGCGGCTCCTTGGCACCTCGGTGTCCTTGGCAGATGGGTGACCGTCCCACTGCCTGCACCCGGGCCCGGAGACAGAGGGACTGGTTGTCCCAGGACAGCAAGCCGTGGGGACGCCCAGCCGACCCACCCCACCGGTGGACTCCATCTCCACCGGCAGGCACCGCGGCCCCTCCCCCAGCGCCCTTCCTTCTCCCAGGAGAGCTGTGTGCGCTCGGTTCCACCTCGCCGGCCGCTGCGGCCCCGGCGCACAGCCACAAAGGAGCCCGGCCATAGCAGCAGAGGGAGGGAGCGCCACAACTGCACGCGCGGGGCCCTCTCCCCGGGCCTCCAGGAGAGACCACCACAGGGGAAAAGCAGGCAGGTAGGCAGGCCCAAAACCCACAGGATTAGGGTGCCTGGGCCAGAGCCTCTCCTTTCGCGTGACAAACCCCGGGAGGATTCGGACCCCACCGGCACTCCGCAGAGCCTGGAGGCCTGCCCCAGTATCCCACGGTGACTGCCCGCCCCCCCCCCTCTACATCCTTATCGGAGCCCAGCCCCGGGCGTGACCGTCCGCCGGTGGAGGAGCTGTCGCTTCAACACTGCCCCCGTGCGTCGGTCCCATTCCGTGACAGAGCCGGTGCGTCCCTCCTTCCTCCCCCCCCCACTCGCAACCGCTGTCTCTCAGGCTTCTGTCACCGCCAGGGAAGTGGCAGAGGGCCCGTGGAGCCACGGGTGGCCCGAACGGGCCTCACTGCGGGCAAAGAGTAACCCGCTGCCCACGACCGCGGCGTCCTGAGGACTCGGGGAGCAGGCGGGTGGCTCGGCGCTGCTGGAGCCGGAAGGCGGGGAGAGGCTCGCCGCCGGAGCGGCCCAACAACCTGGCGCGCGCTCACCACGAAGGCCGGGCAGCTGCTCTTGGGGCGCCGCGAGCCCGGTCCCAGCGTCTACGGCCATACCACCCTGCACGCGCCCGATCTCCTCTGATCTCAGAAGCTAAGCAGGGTCGGGCCTGGTTAGTACTTGGATGGGAGACCGCCTGGGAATACCGGGTGCACTAGGCTTTTGCCCGCCACTGCTTTTGCGGCCGCCATGCCCCAGGACCCTCTGCAGCCGCCAACCCCGCCACAGGACCCCTGGCCAGCGGGGCTGGGCGGGGTGGGGGGGTGGGTAGTGGGAGGGTGGGGTCCGTGCCGCCGCCGAGACCTACAGCCTCGCAGACCCGGCCTCACGCCAGGCGCCTGGGCCAGGTCTCCCCCCACAGCCCCTTCTATAGCCTCTTTTTTCCCCCCCGGAAGCGCATGCTGTCAACCCGCAGACCTTCGCCGCGCCCACGACCCCGCCCCCAAAGCCCAATCCCAGGGCTGCCTGGCGGCGCCTGCCTCCAAAAGGCCTCGGGCGGCTTTCTCCTGCCAAGGCAGTGCGGCTCCTTGTCACCTCGGTGTCCTTGGCAGAGGGGTGACCGTCCCACTGCCTGCACCCGGGCCCGGAGACAGAGGGACTGGTTGTCCCAGGACAGCAAGCCGAGGGGACGCCCAGCCGCTCCACCCCACCGGAGGACTCCGTCTCCACCGGCAGGCACCGCGGCCGCTCTCCCAGCGCCCTTCCTTCTCCCAGGGGAGCCCTGCGCGTTCGGTTCCCGCAGGCCTGCCCCTGGGTCCCACGGTGACTGACCGCCCCCCCCCCCCGGGCTGTACATCCTTAACGGAGCCCAGCCCCGGGCGCGACCGTCCGCCGATGGAGGAGCTGTCCCTTCAACACTGCCCCCGTGCGTGGGTCCCATTCCGTGACAGAGCCTGTGCGTCCCTCCTTCCTCCCCCCCCCTCACTCGCAACCGCTGTCTCTCTGGCTTCTGTCACCGCCAGGGTAGTGGCAGAGGCCCCGTGCAGCCACGGGTGCCCCAAGGGGCCTCACTGCGGGCAAAGAGTAACCCGCTGCCCACGCCCGCGGCGTCCTGAGGAGGCGGGGAGCAGGCGGGATGCGCGGCGCTGCTGCAGCCGGCAGGCGGTGAGAGGCTCGCCGCCGGCGCGGCCCAACAACCTGGCGCGCGCTCACCAAGCAGGCCGGGCGGCTGCTCTTGGGGCGCCGCGAGCCCGGTCCCAGCGTCTACGGCCATACCACCCTGCACGCGCCGGATCTCCTCTGATCTCGAAGCTAAGCAGGGTCGGGCCTGGTTAGTATTTGGATGGGAGACCGCCTGGGAATACCGGGTGCACTAGGCTTTTGCCCGCCACTGCTTTTGGGGCCGCCATGCCCCTGGACCCTCTGCAGCCGCCAACCCCGCCACAGGACCCCTGGCCAGCGGGGCTGGGCGGGGTGGGGGGGCTGGGTAGTGGGAGGGTGGGGTCCGGGCCACCGCCGAGACCTACAGCCTCGCAGACCCGGCCTCACGCCAGGCGCCTGGGCCAGGTCTCCCCCCACAGCCCTTTCTATAGCCTCTTTTTTCCCCCCCCGGAAGCGCATGCTGTCAACCCGCAGACCTTCGCCGCGCCCACGACCCCGCCCCCAAAGCCCAAGCCCAGGGCTGCCTGCCGGCGCAGGCATCCAAACGGCCTCGGGCGGCTTTCTCCTGCCAAGGCAGTGCGGCTCCTTGGCACCTCGGTGTCCTTGGCAGAGGGGTGACCGTCCCACTGCCTGCACCCGGGCCCAAAGACGGAGGGACTGGTTGTCCCAGGACAGCAAGCCGAGGGGACGCCAAGCCGCCCCACCCGACCGGAGGACTCCGTCTCCGCGGGCAGGCACCGCGGCCCCTCCCCCAGCGCCCTTCCTTCTCCCAGGAGAGCCGTGTGCGCTCGGTTCCCGCCAGCCGGCCGCTCCGGCCCCCGGCGCACAGCCACAAAGAGCCCGGCCAAAGCAGCGGAGGGAGGGAGCGCCACAAGTGCACGCGCGCGGCCGTCTCCCCGGGCCTCCAGGAGAGACCACCACCGGGGAAAAGCAGGCAGGCAGGCAGGCCCAAAACCCACAGGAGTAGGGTGCATGGGCCAGAGCCTCTCCTTTCGCGTGACAAACCCCGGGCGAGATTCGGACCCCACCGGCACTCCGCAGACCCTGGAGGCCTGCCCCAGTATCCAATGGTGACTGCACGCCCCACCCCCCCCCCCCACCCCCCCCCGGCTCTACATCCTTATCGGAGCCCAGCCCCGGGCGTGACTGTCCGCCGGTGGAGGAGCTGTCGCTTCAACACTGCCCCCGTGCGTCGGTCCCATTCCGTGACAGAGCCTGTGCGTCCCTCCTTCCTCCCCCCCCCCACTGGCAACCGCTGTCTCTCTGGCTTCTGTCACCGCCAGGGAAGTGGCAGAGGGCCAGTGGAGCCACGGGTGGCCCGAACGGACCTCACTGCGGGCAAAGAGTAACCCGCTGACCACGACCGCGGCGTCCTGAGGAGGCGGGGAGCAGGCGGGTGGCGCTGCGCTGCTGGAGCCGGCAGGCGGGGCGCGGCCCAGCACCCTGGCGAGCGCTCACCAAGCAGGCCGGGCGGCTGCTCTTGGGGCGCCGCGAGCCCGGTCCCAGCGTCTACGGCCATACCACCCTGCACGCGCCGGATCTCCTCTGATCTCGGAAGCTAAGCAGGGTCGGGCCTGGTTAGTACTTGGATGGGAGACCGCTCAGGAATACCGGGTGCTCTAGGCTTTTACCCGCCACTCCTTTTGGGGCCGCCATGCCCCTGGACCCTCTGCAGCTGCCAACCCCGCCACAGGACCCCTGGCCAGCGGGGCTGGGCGGGGTGGGGGGGTGGGTAGTGGGAGGGTGGGGTCCGGGCCGCCGCCGAGACCTACAGCCTCGCAGACCCTGCCTCACGCCAGGCGACTGGGCCAGGTCTCCCCCCACAGCCCCTTCTATAGCCTCTTTTTTCCCCCCCGCAAGCGCATGCTGTCAACCCGAAGACCTTCGCCGCGCCCACGACCCCGCCCCCAAAGCCCAAGCCCAGGGCTGCCTGCCCGCGCAGGCCTCCAAACGGCCTCGGGCGGCTTTCTCCTGCCAAGGCAGTGCGGCTCCTTGGCACCTCGGTGTCCTTGGCAGAGGGGTGACCGTCCCACTGCCTGCACCCGGCCCGGAGACAGAGGGACTGGTTGTCCCAGGACAGCAAGCCGAGGGGACGCCCAGCCGCTCCACCCCACCGGAGGACTCCGTCTCCACCGGCAGGCACCCCGGCCGCTCTCCCAGCGCCCTTCGTTCTCCCAGGGGAGCCTTGCGCGTTCGGTTCCCGCAGGCCTGCCCCTGGGTCCCACGGTGACTACCCGCCCGCCCCCCCCGGGCTGTACATCCTTAACGGAGCCCAGCCCCGGGCGCGACCGTCCGCCGGTGGAGGAGCTGTCCCTTCAACACTGCCCCCGTGCGTGGGTCCCATTCCGTGACAGAGCCTGTGCGTCCCTCCTTCCTCCCCCCCCCACTCGCAACCGCTGTCTCTCTGGCTTCTGTCACCGCCAGGGAAGTGGCAGAGGCCCCGTGCAGCCACGGGTGCCCCAAGGGGCCTCACTGCGGGCAAAGAGTAACCCGCTGCCCACGCCCGCGGCGTCCTGAGGAGGCAGGGAGCAGGCGGGATGCGCGGCGCTGCTGGAGCCGGCAGGCGGGGCGCGGCCCAGCAACCTGGCGCGCGCTCACCAAGCAGGCCGTGCGGCTGCTCTTGGGGCGCCGCGAGCCCGGTCCCAGCGTCTACGGCCATACCACCCTGCACGCGCCGGATCTCCTCTGATCTCGGAAGCTAAGCAGGGTCGGGCCTGGTTAGTACTTGGATGGGAGACCGCCTGGGAATACCGGGTGCTCTAGGCTTTTACCCGCCACTCCTTTTGGGACCGCCATGCCCCTGGACCCTCTGCAGCTGCCAACCCCGCCACAGGACCCCTGGCCAGCGGGGCTGGGCGGGGTGGGGGGGGGTAGTTGGAGGGTGGGGTCCGGGCCGCCGCCGAGACCTACAGCCTCGCAGACCCTGCCTCACGCCAGGCGACTGGGCCAGGTCTCCCCCCACAGTCCCTTCTATAGTCTCTTTTTCCCCCCCCCCAAGCGCATGCTGTCAACCCGAAGACCTTGGCCGCGCCCACGACCCCGCCCCCAAAGCCCAAGCCCAGGGCTGCCTGCCCGCGCAGGCCTCCAAACGGCCTCGGGCGGCTTTCTCCTGCCAAGGCAGTGCGGCTCCTTGGCACCTCGGTGTCCTTGGCAGAGGGGTGACCGTCCCACTGCCTGCACCCGGCCCGGAGACAGAGGGACTGGTTGTCCCAGGACAGCAAGCCGAGGGGACGCCCAGCCGCCCCACCCCACCGGAGGACTCCGTCTCCGCCGGCAGGCACCGCGGCCCCTCCCCCAGCGCCCTTCCTTCTCCCAGGGGAGCCCTGCGGGTTCGGTTCCCGCAGGCCTGCCCCTGGGTCCCACGGTGACTGCCCGCCCGCCCCCCCCGGGCTGTACATCCTTAACGGAGCCCAGCCCCGGGCGCGACCGTCCGCCGGTGGAGGAGCTGTCCCTTCAACACTGCCCCCGTGCGTGGGTCCCATTCCGTGACAGAGCCTGTGCGTCCCTCCTTCCTCCCCCCCCCACTGGCAACCGCTGTCTCTCTGGCTTCTGTCACCGCCAGGGTAGTGGTAGAGGCCCCGTGCAGCCACGGGTGCCCCGAAGGGGCCTCACTGCGGGCAAAGAGTAACCCGCTGCCCACGCCCGCGGCGTCCTGAGGAGGCAGGGAGCAGGCGGGATGCGCGGCGCTGCGGGAGCCGGCAGGCGGTGAGAGGCTCGCCGCCGGCGCGGCCCAACAACCTGGCGCGCGCTCACCAAGCAGGCGGGGCGGCTGCTCTTGGGGCGCCGCGAGCCCGGTCCCAGCGTCTACGGCCATACCACCCTGCACGCGCCGGATCTCCTCTGATCTCGGAAGCTAAGCAGGGTCGGGCCTGGTTAGTATTTGGATGGGAGACCGCCTGGGAATACCGGGTGCACTAGGCTTTTGCCCGCCACTCCTTTTGTGGCCGCCATGCCCCTGGACCATCTGCAGCCGCCAACCACGCCACAGGACCCCTGGCCAGCGGGGCTGGGCGGGGTGTGGGGGCTGGGTAGTGGGAGGGTGGGGTCCGGGCCACCGCCGAGACCTAGAGCCTCGCAGACCCGGCCTCACGCCCGGAGCCTGGGCCAGGTTTCCCCCCACAGTCCCTTCTATAGCCTCTTTTTTCCCCCCCGGAAGCGCATGCTGTCAACCCGCAGACCTTCGCCGCGCCCACGACCCCGCCCCCAAAGCCCAAGCCCAGGGCTGCCTGCCCGCGCAGGCCTCCAAACGGCCTCGGGCGGCTTTCTCCTGCCAAGGCAGTGCGGCTCCTTGGCACCTCGGTGTCCTTGGCAGAGGGGTGACCGTCCCACTGCCTGCACCCGGGCCCGGAGACAGAGGGACTGGTTGTCCCAGGACAGCAAGCCGAGGGGACGCCCAGCCGCTCCACCCCACCGGAGGACTCCGTCTCCACCGGCAGGCACCGCGGCCGCTCTCCCAGCGCCCTTCCTTCTCCCAGGGGAGCCCTGAGCGTTCGGTTCCCGCAGGCCTGCCCCAGTATCCAACGGTGACTGCACGCCCCCCCCCCCCCCCCCCCCCGGGCTCTACATCCTTATCGGAGCCCAGCCCCGGGCGTGACCGTCCGCCGGTGGAGGAGCTGTCGCTTCAACACTGCCCCCGTGCGTCGGTCCCATTCCGTGACAGAGCCTGTGCGTCCCTCCTTCCTCCCCCCCGCCACTCGCAACCGCTGTCTCTCTGGCTTCTGTCACCGCCAGGGAAGTGACATTGGGCCCGTGGAGCCACGGGTGGCCCGAACGGGCCTCACTGCGGGCAAAGAGTAACCCGCTGACCACGACCGCGGCGTCCTGAGGAGGCGGGGAGCAGGCGGGTGGCGCTGCGCTGCTGGAGCCGGCAGGCGGGGCGCGGCCCAGCAACCTGGCGAGCGCTCACCAAGCAGGCCGGGCGGCTGCTCTTGGGGCGCCGCGAGCCCGGTCCCAGCGTTTACGGCCATACCACCCTGCACGCGCCGGATCTCCTCTGATCTCGGAAGCTAAGCAGGGTCGGGCCTGGTTAGTACTTGGATGGGAGACCGCTCGGGAATACCGGGTGCTCTAGGCTTTTACCCGCCACTCCTTTTGGGGCCGCCATGCCCCTGGACCCTCTGCAGCTGCCAACCCCGCCACAGGACCCCTGGCCAGCGGGGCTGGGCGGGGTGGGGGGGGTAGTTGGAGGGTGGGGTCTGGGCCGCCGCCGAGACCTACAGCCTCGCAGACCCTGCCTCACGCCAGGCGACTGGGCCAGGTCTCCCCCCACAGCCCCTTCTATAGCCTCTTTTTTCCCCCCCGCAAGCGCATGCTGTCAACCCGAAGACCTTCGCCGCGCCCACGACCCCGCCCCCAAAGCCCAAGCCCAGGGCTGCCTGCCCGCTCAGGCCTCCAAACGGCCTCGGGCGGCTTTCTCCTGCCAAGGCAGTGCGGCTCCTTGGCACCTCGGTGTCCTTGGCAGATGGGTGACCGTCCCACTGCCTGCACCCGGGCCCGGAGACAGAGGGACTGGTTGTCCCAGGACAGCAAGCCGTGGGGACGCCCAGCCGACCCACCCCACCGGTGGACTCCATCTCCACCGGCAGGCACCGCGGCCCCTCCCCCAGCGCCCTTCCTTCTCCCAGGAGAGCTGTGTGCGCTCGGTTCCCCCCCGCCGGTCGCTGCGGTCCCCGGCGCACAGCCACAAAGGAGCCCGGCCATAGCAGCAGAGGGAGGGAGTGCCACAACTGCACGCGTGCGGCCGTCTCCCCGGGCCTCCAGGAGAGACCACCACAGGGGAAAAGCAGGCAGGCAGGCAGGCCCAAAACCCACAGGAGTAGGGTGCCTGGACCAGAGCCTCTCCTTTCGCGTGACAAACCCCGGGCGGATTCGGACCCCACCGGCACTCCGCAGAGCCTGGAGGCCTGCCCACGTATCCCACGGTGACTGCCCACCCCCCCCCTGCCCCCCCCCGCTCTACATCCTTATCGGAGCCCAGCCCCGGGCGTGACCGTCCGCCGGTGGAGGAGCTGTCGCTTCAACACTGCCCCCGTGCGTCGGTCCCATTCCGTGACAGAGCCTGTGCGTCCCTCCTTCCTCCCACTCCCCACTCGCAACCGCTGTCTCTCTGGCTTCTGTCACCGCCAGGGAAGTGGCAGAGGGCCCGTGGAGCCACGGGTGGCCCGAACGGGCCTCACTGCGGGCAAAGAGTAACCCGCTGCCCACGACCGCGGCGTCCTGAGGACGCGGGGAGCAGGCGGGTGGCGCTGCGCTGCTGGAGCCGGAAGGCGGGGAGAGGCTCGCCGCCGGCGCGGCCCAACAACCTGGCGCGCGCTCACCACGAAGGCCGGGCAGCTGCTCTTGGGGCGCCGCGAGACCGGTCCCAGCGACTACGGCCATACCACCCTGCACGCGCCCGATCTCCTCTGATCTCGGAAGCTAAGCAGGGTCGGGCCTGGTTAGTACTTGGATGGGAGACCGCCTGGGAATACCGGGTGCACTAGGCTTTTGCCCGCCACTGCTTTTGCGGCCGCCATGCCCCAGGACCCTCTGCAGCCGCCAACCCCGCCACAGGACCCCTGGCCAGCGGGGCTGGGCGGGGTGGGGGGGTGGGTAGTGGGAGGGTGGTGTCCGTGCCGCCGCCGAGACCTACAGCCTCGCAGACCCGGACTCACGCCAGGCGCCTGGGCCAGGTCTCCCCCCACAACCCCTTCTATAGCCTCTTTTTTCCCCCGCAAGCGAAAGCTGTCAACCCGAAGACCTTCGCCGCGCCAACGACCCCGCCCCCGAAGCCCAAGCCCAGGGCTGCCTGCCCGCTCAGGCCTCCAAACGGCCTCGGGCGGCTTTCTCCTGCCAAGGCAGTGCGGCTCCTTGGCACCTCGGTGTCCTTGGCAGAGGGGTGACCGTCCCACTGCCTGCACCCCGGCCCGGAGACAGAGGGACTGGTTGTCCCAGGACAGCAAGCCGAGGGGACGCCAAGCCGCCCCACCCCACCGGAGAACTCCGTCTCCGCGGGCAGGCACCGCGGCCCCTCCCCCAGCGCCCTTCCTTCTCCCAGGAGAGCCGTGTGCGCTAGGTTCCCGCCGGCCGGCCGCTCCGGCCCCCGGCGCACAGCCACAAAGAGCCCGGCCAAAGCAGCGGAGGGAGGGAGCGCCACAACTGCACGCGCGCGGCCGTCTCCCCGGGCCTCCAGGAGAGACCACCACAGGGGAAAAGCAGGCAGGCAGGCAGGCCCAAAACCCACAGGAGTAGGGTGCCTGGGCCAGAACCTCTCCTTTCGCGTGACAAACCCCGGGCGAGATTTGGACCCCACCGGCACTCCGCAGACCCTGGAGGCCTGCCCCGGGGTCCCACGGTGACTGCCCTCCCACCCCCACCCGGGCTCTACATCCTTATCGGAGCCCAGCCCCGGGCGTGACTGTCCGCCGGTGGAGGAGCTGTCGCTTCAACACTGCCCTCGTGCGTCGGTCCCATTCCGTGACAGAGCCTGTGCGTCCCTCCTTCCTCCCCCCCCCCACTCGCAACCGCTGTCTCTCTGGCTTCTGTCACCGCCAGGGAAGTGGCAGAGGGCCCGTGGAGCCACGGGTGGCCCGAACGGGCCTCACTGAGGGCAAAGAGTAACCCGCTGCCCACGGCCGCGGCGTCCTGAGGAGGCGTGGAGCAGGCGGGATGCGCGTCCCTCCTGGAGCCGGCAGGCGGGGCGCGTCCCAGCAACCTGGCGAGCGCTCACCAAGCAGGCCGGGCGTCTGCTCTTGGGGCGCCGCGAGCCCGGTCCCAGCGTCTATGGCCATACCACCCTGCACGCGCCCGATCTCCTCTGATCTCGGAAGCTAAGCAGGGTCCGGCCTGGTTAGTACTTGGATGGGAGACCGCTCGGGAATACCGGGTGCTCTAGGCTTTTACCCGCCACTCCTTTTGGGGCCGCCATGCCCCTGGACCCTCTGCAGCTGCCAACCCCGCCACAGAACCCCTGGCCAGCGGGGCAGGGCGGGGTGGGGGGGGAAGTTGGAGGGTGGGGTCCGGGCCGCCGCCGAGACCTACAGCCTCGCAGACCCTGCCTCACGCCAGGCGACTGGTCCAGGTCTCCCCCCACAGCCCCTTCTATAGTCTCTTTTTTCCCCCCCGCAAGCGCATGCTGTCAACCCGAAGACCTTCGCCGCGCCCACGACCCCGCCCCCAAAGCCCAAGCCCAGGGCTGCCTGCACGCGCAGGCCTCCAAACGGCCTCGGGCGGCTTTCTCCTGCCAAGGCAGTGCGGCTCCTTGGCACCTCGGTGTCCTTGGCAGATGGGTGACCGTCCCACTGCCTGCACCCGGGCCCGGAGACAGAGGGACTGGTTGTCCTAGGACAGCAAGCCGAGGGGACGCCCAGCCGCTCCACCCCACCGGAGGACTCCGTCTCCACCGGCAGGCACCGCGGCCCCTCCCCCAGCGCCCTTCCTTCTCCCAGGGGAGCCCTGCGCGTTCGGTTCCCGCAGGCCTGCCCCTGGGTCCCACGGTGACTGCCCGCCCCCCCCCCCCCCCGGGCTGTACATCCTTAACGGAGCCCAGCCCCGGGCGCGACCGTCCGCCGGTGGAGGAGCTGTCCCTTCAACACTGCCCCCGTGCGTGGGTCCCATTCCGTGACAGAGCCTGTGCGTCCCTTTTTCCTCCCCCCCCCACTCGCAACCGCTGTCTCTCTGGCTTCTGTCACCGCCAGGGTAGTGGCAGAGACCCCGTGCAGCCACGGGTGCCCCGAAGGGGCCTCACTGCGGGCAAAGAGTAACCCGCTGCCCACGCCCGCGGCGTCCTGAGGACGCGGGGAGCAGGCGGGTGCCGCGGCGATGCTGGAGCCGGCAGGCGGTGAGAGGCTCGCCGCCAGCGCGGCCCAACAACCTGGCGCGCGCTCACCAAGCAGGCCGGGCGGCTGCTCTTGGGGCGCCGCGAGACCGGTCCCAGCGACTACGGCCATACCACCCTGCACGCGCCGGATCTCCTCTGATCTCGGAAGCTAAGCAGGGTCGGGCCTGGTTAGTATTTGGATGGGAGACCGCCTGGGAATACCGGGTGCACTAGGCTTTTGCCCGCCACTGCTTTTGCGGCCGCCATGCCCCTGGACCCTCTGCAGCCGCCAAGCCCGCCACAGGACCCCTGGCCAGCGGGGCTGGGCGGGGTGGGGGGGCTGGGTAGTGGGAGGGTTGGGTCCGGGCCACCGCCGAGACCTAGAGCCTCGCAGACCCGGCCTCACGCCAGGCGCCTGGGCCAGGTCTCCCCCCACAGTCCCTTCTATAGCCTCTTTTTTCCCACGCAAGAGAAAGCTGTCAACCCGCAGACCTTCGCCGCGCCCACGACCCCGCCCCCAAAGCCCAAGCCCAGGGCTGCCTGCCCGCGCAGGCCTCCAAACGGCCTCGGGCGGCTTTCTCCTGCCAAGGCAGTGCGGCTCCTTGGCACCTCGGTGTCCGTGGCAGACGGGTGACCGTCCCACTGCCTGCACCCTGGCCCGGAGACAGAGGGACTGGTTGTCCTAGGACAGCAAGCCGAGGGGACGCCCAGCCGACCCACCCCACCGGAGGACTCCGTCTCCGCGGGCAGGCACCGCGGCCCCTCCCCCAGCGCCCTTCCTTCTCCCAGGAGAGCCGTGTGCGCTCGGTTCCCGCCGGCCGGCCGCTCCGGCCCCCGGCGCACAGCCACAAAGAGCCCGGCCAAAGCAGCGGAGGGAGGGAGTGCCACAACTGCACGCGCGCGGCCGTCTCCCCGGGCCTCCAGGAGAGACCACCACAGGGGAAAAGCAGGCAGGCAGGCAGGCCCAAAACCCACAGGAGTAGGGTGCCTGGGCCAGAGCCTCTCCTTTCGCGTGACAAACCCCGGGCGAGATTCGGACCCCACCGGCACTCCGCAGACCCTGGAGGCCTGCCCCAGTATCCAACGGTGACTGCACGCCCCCCCCCCCTGGGCTCTACATCCTTATCGGAGCCCAGCCCCGGGCGTGACCGTCCGCCGGTGGAGGAGCTGTCGCTTCAACACTGCCCCCGTGCGTCGGTCCCATTCCGTGACAGAGCCTGTGCGTCCCTCCTTCCTCCCCCCCCCCACTCGCAACCGCTGTCTCTCTGGCTTCTGTCACCGCCAGGGAAGTGGCAGAGGGCCCGTGGAGCCACGGGTGGCCCGAACGGGCCTCACTGCGGGCAAAGAGTAACCCGCTGCCCACGACCGCGGCGTCCTGAGGACGCGGGGAGCAGGCGGGTGGCGCGGCGCTGCTGGAGCCGGAAGGCGGGGAGAGGCTCGCCGCCGGAGAGGCCCAACAACCTGGCGCGCGCTCACCACGAAGGCCGGGCAGCTGCTCTTGGGGCGCCGCGAGCCCGGTCCCAGCGTCTACGGCCATACCACCCTGCACGCGCCCGATCTCCTCTGATCTCGGAAGCTAAGCAGGGTCGGGCCTGGTTAGTACTTGGATGGGAGACCGCCTGGGAATACCGGGTGCACTAGGCTTTTGCCCGGCACTGCTTTTGCGGCCGCCATGCCCCTGGACCCTCTGCAGCCGCCAACCCCGCCACAGGACTCCTGGCCAGCGGGGCTGGGCGGGGTGGGGGGGTGGGTAGTGGGAGGGTGGGGTCCGTGCCGCCGCCGAGACCTACAGCCTCGCAGACCCGGCCTCACGCCAGGCGCCTGGGCCTGGTCTCCCCCCACAGCCCCTTCTATAGCCTCTTTTTTCCCCCCCGCAAGCGCATGCTGTCAACCCGAAGACCTTCGCGCGCCCACGACCCGCCCCCAAAGCCCAAGCCCAGGGCTGCCTGCCCGCTCAGGCCTCCAAACGGCCTCGGGCGGCTTTCTCCTGCCAAGGCAGTGCGGCTCCTTGGCACCTCGGTGTCCTTGGCAGAGGGGTGACCGTCCCACTGCCTGCACCCGGCCCGGAGACAGAGGGACTGGTTGTCCCAGGACAGCAAGCCGAGGGGACGCCCAGCCGCTCCACCCCACCGGAGGACTCCGTCTCCACCGGCAGGCACCCCGGCCGCTCTCCCAGCGACCTTCGTTCTCCCAGGGGAGCCTTGCGCGTTCGGTTCCCGCAGGCCTGCCCCTGGGTCCCACGGTGACTTCCCGCCCGCCCCCCCCGGGCTGTACATCCTTAACGGAGCCCAGCCCCGGGCGCGACCGTCCGCCGGTGGAGGAGCTGTCCCTTCAACACTGCCCCCGTGCGTGGGTCCCATTCCGTGACAGAGCCTGTGCGTCCCTCCTTCCTCCCCCCCCCACTCGCAACCGCTGTCTCTCTGGCTTCTGTCACCGCCAGGGAAGTGGCAGAGGCCCCGTGCAGCCACGGGTGCCCCGAAGGGGCCTCACTGCGGGCAAAGAGTAACCCGCTGCCCACGCCCGCGGCGTCCTGAGGAGGCAGGGAGCAGGCGGGATGCGCGGCGCTGCTGGAGCCGGCAGGCGGGGCGCGGCCCAGCAACCTGGCGCGCGCTCACCAAGCAGGCCGGGCGGCTGCTCTTGGGGCGCCGCGAGCCCGGTCCCAGCGTCTACGGCCATACCACCCTGCACGCGCCGGATCTCCTCTGATCTCGGAAGCTAAGCAGGGTCGGGCCTGGTTAGTACTTGGATGGGAGACCGCTCGGGAATACCGGGTGCTCTAGGCTTTTACCCGCCACTCCTTTTGGGACCGCCATGCCCCTGGACCCTCTGCAGCTGCCAACCCCGCCACAGGACCCCTGGCCAGCGGGGCTGGGCGGGGTGGGGGGGGGTAGTTGGAGGGTGGGGTCCGGGTCGCCGCCGAGACCTACAGCCTCGCAGACCCTGCCTCACGCCAGGCGACTGGGCCAGGTCTCCCCCCACAGTCCCTTCTATAGTCTCTTTTCCCCCCCCCCCAAGCGCATGCTGTCAACCCGAAGACCTTGGCCGCGCCCACGACCCCGCCCCCAAAGCCCAAGCCCAGGGCTGCCTGCCCGCGCAGGCCTCCAAACGGCCTCGGGCGGCTTTCTCCTGCCAAGGCAGTGCGGCTCCTTGGCACCTCGGTGTCCTTGGCAGATGGGTGACCGTCCCACTGCCTGCACCCGGGCCCGGAGACAGAGGGACTGGTTGTCCTAGGACAGCAAGCCGAGGGGACGCCCAGCCGCCCCACCCCACCGGAGGACTCCGTCTCCACCGGCAGGCACCGCGGCCCCTCCCCCAGCGCCCTTCCTTCTCCCAGGAGAGCTGTGTGCGCTCGGTTCCCCCCCGCCGGTCGCTGCGGTCCCCGGCGCACAGCCACAAAGGAGCCCGGCCATAGCAGCAGAGGGAGGGAGTGCCACAACTGCACGCGTGCGGCCGTCTCCCCGGGCCTCCAGGAGAGACCACCACAGGGGAAAAGCAGGCAGGCAGGCAGGCCCAAAACCCACAGGAGTAGGGTGCCTGGACCAGAGCCTCTCCTTTCGCGTGACAAACCCCGGGCAAATTCGGACCCCACCGGCACTCCGCAGACCCTGGAGGCCTGCCCCAGTATCCAACGGTGACTGCACGCCCCCCCCCCTGGGCTCTACATCCTTATCGGAGCCCAGCCCCGGGCGTGACCGTCCGCCGGTGGAGGAGCTGTCGCTTCAACACTGCCCCCGTGCGTCGGTCCCATTCCGTGACAGAGCCTGTGCGTCCCTCCTTCCTCCCCCCCCCCACTCGCAACCGCTGTCTCTCTGGCTTCTGTCACCGCCAGGGAAGTGGCAGAGGGCCCGTGGAGCCACGGGTGGCCCGAACGGGCCTCACAGCGGGCAAAGAGTAACCCGCTGCCCACGACCGCGGCGTCCTGAGGACGCGGGGAGCAGGCGGTTGGCGCGGCGCTGCTGGAGCCGGAAGGCGGGGAGAGGCTCGCCGCCGGAGAGGCCCAACAACCTGGCGCGCGCTCACCACGAAGGCCGGGCAGCTGCTCTTGGGGCGCCTCGAGCCCGGTCCCAGCGTCTACGGCCATACCACCCTGCACGCGCCCGATCTCCTCTGATCTCGGAAGCTAAGCAGGGTCGGGCCTGGTTAGTACTTGGATGGGAGACCGCCTGGGAATACCGGGTGCACTAGGCTTTTGCCCGCCACTGCTTTTGCGGCCGCCATGCCCCAGGACCCTCTGCAGCCGCCAACCCCGCCACAGGACCCCTGGCCAGCGGGGCTGGGCGGGGTGGGGGGCTGGGTAGTGGGAGGGTGGGGTCCGGGCCACCGCCGAGACCTAAAGCCTCGCAGACCCGGCCTCACGCCAGGCGCCTGGGCCAGGTCTCCCCCCACAGTCCCTTCTATAGCCTCTTTTTTCCCCCCCGCAAGCGCATGCTGTCAACCCGAAGACCTTCGCCGCGCCCACGACCCCGCCCCCAAAGCCCAAGCCCAGGGCTGCCTGCCCGCGCAGGCCTCCAAACGGCCTCGGGCGGCTTTCTCCTGCCAAGGCAGTGCGGCTCCTTGGCACCTCGGTGTCCTTGGCACAAGGGTGACCGTCCCACTGCCTGCACCCTGGCCCGGAGACAGAGGGACTGGTTGTCCCAGGACAGCAAGCCGAGGGGACGCCCAGCCGCCCCACCCCACCGGAGGACTCCGTCTCCGCGGGCAGGCACCGCGGCCCCTCCCCCACCGCCCTTCCTTCTCCCAGGAGAGCCGTGTGCGCTCGGTTCCCGCCGGCCGGCCGCTCCGGCCCCCGGCGCACAGCCACAAAGAGCCCGGCCTAAGCAGCGGAGGGAGGGAGTGCCACAACTGCACGCGCGCGGCCGTCTCCCCGGGCCTCCAGGAGAGACCGCCACAGGGGAAAAGCAGGCAGGCAGGCAGGCCCAAAACCCACAGGAGTAGGGTGCCTGGGCCAGAGCCTCTCCTTTCGCGTGACAAACCCCGGGCGAGATTCGGACCCCACCGGCACTCCGCAGACCCTGGAGGCCTGCCCCAGTATCCAACGGTGACTGCACGCCCCCCCCCCCCCCCGGGCTCTACATCCTTATCGGAGCCCAGCCCCGGGCGTGACCGTCCGCCGGTGGAGGAGCTGTCGCTTCAACACTGCCCCCGTGCGTCGGTCCCATTCCGTGACAGAGCCGGTGCGTCCCTCCTTCCTCCCCCCCGCCACTCGCAACCGCTGTCTCTCAGGCTTCTGTCACCGCCAGGGAAGTGGCAGAGGGCCCGTGGAGCCACGGGTGGCCCGAACGGGCCTCACTGCGGGCAAAGAGTAACCCGCTGCCCACGACCGCGGCGTCCTGAGGACGCGGGGAGCAGGCGGGTGGCTCGGCGCTGCTGGAGCCAGAAGGCGGGGAGAGGCTCGCCGCCGGCGCGGCCCAACAACATGGCGCGCGCTCACCACGAAGGCCGGGCAGCTGCTCTTGGGGCGCCGCGAGCCCGGTCCCAGCGTCTACGGCCATACCACCCTGCACGCGCCGGATGTCCTCTGATCTCGGAAGCTAAGCAGGGTCGGGCCTGGTTAGTACTTGGATGGGAGACCGCCTGGGAATACCGGGTGCACTAGGCTTTTGCCCGCCACTGCTTTTGCGGCCGCCATGCCCCAGGACCCTCTGCAGCCGCCAACCCCGCCACAGGACCCCTGGCCAGCGGGGCTGGGCGGGGTGGGGGGGTGAGTAGTGGGAGGGTGGGGTCCGTGCCGCCGCCGAGACCTACAGCCTCGCAGACCCGGCCTCACGCCAGGCGCCTGGGCCAGGTCTCCCCCCACAGCCCCTTCTATAGCCTCTTTTTTCCCCCCCGGAAGCGCATGCTGTCAACCCGCAGACCTTCGCCGCGCCCACGACCCCGCCCCTAAAGCCCAAGCCCAGGGCTGCCTGGCGGCGCCTGCCTCCAAAAGGCCTCGGGCGGCTTTCTCCTGCCAAGGCAGTGCGGCTCCTTGGCACCTCGGTGTCCTTGGCAG
The DNA here is from genome assembly GCF_964194185.1 of Rhinolophus hipposideros. Taxonomy (NCBI): domain Eukaryota; kingdom Metazoa; phylum Chordata; class Mammalia; order Chiroptera; family Rhinolophidae; genus Rhinolophus; species Rhinolophus hipposideros. Next base: position 135,186 of record NW_027669467.1, on the reverse strand, counting down.
AGGGGTGACCGTCCCACTGCCTGCACCCGGGCCCGGAGACAGAAGGACTGGTTGTCCTAGGACAGCAAGCCGAGGGGACGCCCAGCCGCTCCACCCCACCGGAGGACTCCGTCTCCACCGGCAGGCACCGCGGCCGCTCTCCCGTGCCCTTCCTTCTCCCAGGGGAGCCCTGCGCGTTCGGTTCCCGCAGGCCTGCCCCTGGGTCCCACGGTGACTGCCCGCCCGCCCCCCCCGGGCTGTACATCCTTAACGGAGCCCAGCCCCGGGCGCGACCGTCCGCCGGTGGAGGAGCTGTCCCTTCAACACTGCCCCCGTGCGTGGGTCCCATTCCGTGACAGAGGCTGTGCGTCCCTCCTTCCTCCCCCCCCCACTCGCAACCGCTGTCTCTCTGGCTTCTGTCACCGCCAGGGTAGTGGCAGAGGCCCCGTGCAGCCACGGGTGCCCCGAAGGGGCCTCACTGCGGGCAAAGAGTAACCCGCTGCCCACGCCCGCGGCGTCCTGAGGAGGCAGGGAGCAGGCGGGATGCGCGGCGCTGCTGCAGCCGGCAGGCGGGGAGAGGCTCGCCGCCGGCGCGGCCCAACAAACTGGCGCGCGCTCACCAAGCAGGCGGGGCGGCTGCTCTTGGGGCGCCGCGTGCCCGGTCCCAGCGTCTACGGCCATACCACCCTGCACGCGCCCGATCTCCTCTGATCTCGGAAGCTAAGCAGGGTCGGGCCTGGTTAGTATTTGGATGGGAGACCGCCTGGGAATACCGGGTGCACTAGGCTTTTGTCCGCCACTCCTTTTGCGGCCGCCATGCCCCTGGACCCTCTGCAGCCGCCAACGCCGCCACAGGACCCCTGGCCAGCAGGGCTGGGCGGGGTGGGGGGGCTGGGTAGTGGGATGGTGGGGTCCGGGCCACCGCCGAGACCTAAAGCCTCGCAGACCCGGCCTCACGCCAGGCGCCTGGGCCAGGTCTCCCCCCACAGCCCCTTCTATAGCCTCTTTTTTCCCCCCCGGAAGCGCATGCTGTCAACCCGCAGACCTTCGCCGCGCCCACGACCCCGCCCCCAAAGCCCAAGCCCAGGGCTGCCTGCCCGCGCAGGCCTCCAAACGGCCTCGGGCGGCTTTCTCCTGCCAAGGCAGTGCGGCTCCTTGGCACCTCGGTGTCCTTGGCAGAGGGGTGACCGTCCCACTGCCTGCACCCGGGCCCGGAGACAGAGGGACTGGTTGTCCCAGGACAGCAAGCCGAGGGGACGCCCAGCCGCTCCACCCCACCGGAGGACTCCGTCTCCACCGGCAGGCACCGCGGCCGCTCTCCCAGCGCCCTTCCTTCTCCCAGGGGAGCCCTGAGCGTTCGGTTCCCGCAGGCCTGCCCCAGTATCCAACGGTGACTGCACGCCCCCCCCCCCCCCGGGCTCTACATCCTTATCGGAGCCCAGCCCCGGGCGTGACCGTCCGCCGGTGGAGGAGCTGTCGCTTCAACACTGCCCCCGTGCGTCGGTCCCATTCCGTGACAGAGCCTGTGCGTCCCTCCTTCCTCCCCCCCGCCACTCGCAACCGCTGTCTCTCTGGCTTCTGTCACCGCCAGGGAAGTGACATTGGGCCCGTGGAGCCACGGGTGGCCCGAACGGGCCTCACTGCGGGCAAAGAGTAACCCGCTGACCACGACCGCGGCGTCCTGAGGAGGCGGGGAGCAGGCGGGTGGCGCTGCGCTGCTGGAGCCGGCAGGCGGGGCGCGGCCCAGCAACCTGGCGAGCGCTCACCAAGCAGGCCGGGCGGCTGCTCTTGGGGCGCCGCGAGCCCGGTCCCAGCGTCTACGGCCATACCACCCTGCACGCGCCGGATCTCCTCTGATCTCGGAAGCTAAGCAGGGTCGGGCCTGGTTAGTACTTGGATGGGAGACCGCTCGGGAATACCGGGTGCTCTAGGCTTTTACCCGCCACTCCTTTTGGGGCCGCCATGCCCCTGGACCCTCTGCAGCTGCCAACCCCGCCACAGGACCCCTGGCCAGCGGGGCTGGGCGGGGTGGGGGGGGTAGTTGGAGGGTGGGGTCTGGGCCGCCGCCGAGACCTACAGCCTCGCAGACCCTGCCTCACGCCAGGCGACTGGGCCAGGTCTCCCCCCACAGCCCCTTCTATAGCCTCTTTTTTCCCCCCCGCAAGCGCATGCTGTCAACCCGAAGACCTTCGCCGCGCCCACGACCCCGCCCCCAAAGCCCAAGCCCAGGGCTGCCTGCCCGCTCAGGCCTCCAAACGGCCTCGGGCGGCTTTCTCCTGCCAAGGCAGTGCGGCTCCTTGGCACCTCGGTGTCCTTGGCAGATGGGTGACCGTCCCACTGCCTGCACCCGGGCCCGGAGACAGAGGGACTGGTTGTCCCAGGACAGCAAGCCGAGGGGACGCCCAGCCGACCCACCCCACCGGTGGACTCCATCTCCACCGGCAGGCACCGCGGCCCCTCCCCCAGCGCCCTTCCTTCTCCCAGGAGAGCTGTGTGCGCTCGGTTCCACCTCGCCGGCCGCTGCGGCCCCGGCGCACAGCCACAAAGGAGCCCGGCCATAGCAGCAGAGGGAGGGAGCGCCACAACTGCACGCGCGCGGCCCTCTCCCCGGGCCTCCAGGAGAGACCACCACAGGGGAAAAGCAGGCAGGTAGGCAGGCCCAAAACCCACAGGATTAGGGTGCCTGGGCCAGAGCCTCTCCTTTCGCGTGACAAACCCCGGGAGGATTCGGACCCCACCGGCACTCCGCAGACCCTGGAGGCCTGCCCCAGTATCCCACGGTGACTGCCCGCCCCCCCCTCTCTACATCCTTATCGGAGCCCAGCCCCGGGCGTGACCGTCCGCCGGTGGAGGAGCTGTCGCTTCAACACTGCCCCCGTGCGTCGGTCCCATTCCGTGACAGAGCCGGTGCGTCCCTCCTTCCTCCCCCCCCCACTCGCAACCGCTGTCTCTCAGGCTTCTGTCACCGCCAGGGAAGTGGCAGAGGGCCCGTGGAGCCACGGGTGGCCCGAACGGGCCTCACTGCGGGCAAAGAGTAACCCGCTGCCCACGACCGCGGCGTCCTGAGGACTCGGGGAGCAGGCGGGTGGCTCGGCGCTGCTGGAGCCGGAAGGCGGGGAGAGGCTCGCCGCCGGAGCGGCCCAACAACCTGGCGCGCGCTCACCACGAAGGCCGGGCAGCTGCTCTTGGGGCGCCGCGAGCCCGGTCCCAGCGTCTACGGCCATACCACCCTGCACGCGCCCGATCTCCTCTGATCTCAGAAGCTAAGCAGGGTCGGGCCTGGTTAGTACTTGGATGGGAGACCGCCTGGGAATACCGGGTGCACTAGGCTTTTGCCCGCCACTGCTTTTGCGGCCGCCATGCCCCAGGACCCTCTGCAGCCGCCAACCCCGCCACAGGACCCCTGGCCAGCGGGGCTGGGCGGGGTGGGGGGGTGGGTAGTGGGAGGGTGGGGTCCGTGCCGCCGCCGAGACCTACAGCCTCGCAGACCCGGCCTCACGCCAGGCGCCTGGGCCAGGTCTCCCCCCACAGCCCCTTCTATAGCCTCTTTTTTCCCCCCCGGAAGCGCATGCTGTCAACCCGCAGACCTTCGCCGCGCCCACGACCCCGCCCCCAAAGCCCAATCCCAGGGCTGCCTGGCGGCGCCTGCCTCCAAAAGGCCTCGGGCGGCTTTCTCCTGCCAAGGCAGTGCGGCTCCTTGTCACCTCGGTGTCCTTGGCAGAGGGGTGACCGTCCCACTGCCTGCACCAGGGCCCGGAGACAGAGGGACTGGTTGTCCCAGGACAGCAAGCCGAGGGGACGCCCAGCCGCTCCACCGCACCGGAGGACTCCGTCTCCACCGGCAGGCACCGCGGCCGCTCTCCCAGCGCCCTTCCTTCTCCCAGGGGAGCCCTGCGCGTTCGGTTCCCGCAGGCCTGCCCCTGGGTCCCACGGTGACTGACCGCCCCCCCCCCCCGGGCTGTACATCCTTAACGGAGCCCAGCCCCGGGCGCGACCGTCCGCCGATGGAGGAGCTGTCCCTTCAACACTGCCCCCGTGCGTGGGTCCCATTCCGTGACAGAGCCTGTGCGTCCCTCCTTCCTCCCCCCCCCTCACTCGCAACCGCTGTCTCTCTGGCTTCTGTCACCGCCAGGGTAGTGGCAGAGGCCCCGTGCAGCCACGGGTGCCCCAAGGGGCCTCACTGCGGGCAAAGAGTAACCCGCTGCCCACGCCCGCGGCGTCCTGAGGAGGCGGGGAGCAGGCGGGATGCGCGGCGCTGCTGCAGCCGGCAGGCGGTGAGAGGCTCGCCGCCGGCGCGGCCCAACAACCTGGCGCGCGCTCACCAAGCAGGCCGGGCGGCTGCTCTTGGGGCGCCGCGAGCCCGGTCCCAGCGTCTACGGCCATACCACCCTGCACGCGCCGGATCTCCTCTGATCTCGAAGCTAAGCAGGGTCGGGCCTGGTTAGTATTTGGATGGGAGACCGCCTGGGAATACCGGGTGCACTAGGCTTTTGCCCGCCACTGCTTTTGGGGCCGCCATGCCCCTGGACCCTCTGCAGCCGCCAACCCCGCCACAGGACCCCTGGCCAGCGGGGCTGGGCGGGGTGGGGGGGCTGGGTAGTGGGAGGGTGGGGTCCGGGCCACCGCCGAGACCTAGAGCCTCGCAGACCAGGCCTCACGCCAGGCGCCTGGGCCAGGTCTCCCCCCACAGTCCCTTCTATAGCCTCTTTTTTCCCCCGCAAGCGAAAGCTGTCAACCCGCAGACCTTCGCCGCGCCCACGACCCCGCCCCCAAAGCCCAAACCCAGGGCTGCCTGCCGGCGCAGGCCTCCAAACGGCCTCGGGCGGCTTTCTCCTGCCAAGGCAGTGCGGCTCTTGGCACCCCGGTGTCCTTGGCAGAGGGGTAACCGTCCCACTGCCTGCACCCGGGCCCGGAGACAGAGGGACTGGTTGTCCCAGGACAGCAAGCCGAAGGGACGCCCAGCCGCCCCACCCCACCGGAGGACTCCGTCTCCACCGGCAGGCACCGCGGCCGCTCCCCCAGCGCCCTTCCTTCTCCCAGGAGAGCCGTGTGCACTCGGTTACCGCCGGCCGGCCGCTGCAGCCCCCGGCAGACAACCACAAAAGAGACCGGCCAAAGCAGCGGAGGGAGGGAGCGCCACAACTGCACGCGCGCGGCCGTCTTCCCGGGCCTCCAGGAGAGACCACCACAGGGGAAAAGCAGGAAGGCAGGCAGGCCCAAAACCCACAGGTATAAGGTGCCTGGGCCAGAACCTCTCCTTTCGCGTGACAAACCCCGGGCGAGATTTGGACCCCACCGGCACTCCGCAGACCCTGGAGGCCTGCCCCGGGGTTCCCACGGTGACTGTCCGCCCACCCCCACCCGGGCTCTACATCCTTATCGGAGCCCAGCCCCGGGCGTGACTGTCCGCCGGTGGAGGAGCTGTCGCTTCAACACTGCCCCCGTGCGTCGGTCCCATTCCGTGACAGAGCCTGTGCGTCCCTCCTTCCTCCCCCCCCCCACTGGCAACCGCTGTCTCTCTGGCTTCTGTCACCGCCAGGGAAGTGGCAGAAGGCCCGTGGAGCCACGGGTGGCCCGAACGGACCTCACTGCGGGCAAAGAGTAACCCGCTGACCACGACCGCGGCGTCCTGAGGAGGCGGGGAGCAGGCGGGTGGCGCGGCGCTGCTGGAGCCGGCAGGCGGGGCGCGGCCCAGCAACCTGGCGAGCGCTCACCAAGCAGGCCGGGCGGCTGCTCTTGGGACGCCGCGAGCCCGGTCCCAGCGTCTACGGCCATACCACCCTGCACGCGCCGGATCTCCTCTGATCTCGGAAGCTAAGCAGGGTCGGGCCTGGTTAGTACTTGGATGGGAGACCGCCTGGGAATACCGGGTGCACTAGGCTTTTGCCCGCCACTCCTTTTGCGGCCGCCATGCCCCTGGACCCTCTGCAGCTGCCAACCCCGCCACAGGACCCCTGGCCAGCGGGGCTGGGCGGGGTGGGGGGGGTAGTTGGAGGGTGGGGTCCGGGCCGCCGCCGAGACCTACAGCCTCGCAGACCCGGTTCACGCCAGGCGCCTGGGCCAGGTCTCCCCCCACAGCCCCTTCTATAGCCTCTTTTTTCCCCCGCAAGCGCATGCCCTCAACCCGCAGACCTTCGCCGCGCCCACGACCCCGCCCCCAAAGCTCAGCCCAGGGCTGCCTGCCCGCGCAGGCCTCCAAACGGCCTCGGGCGGCTTTCTCCTGCCAAGGCAGTGCGGCTCCTTGGCACCTCGGTGTCCTTGGCACAAGGGTGACCGTCCCACTGCCTGCACCCTGGCCCGGAGACAGAGGGACTGGTTGTCCTAGGACAGCAAGCCGAGGGGACGCCTAGCCGACCCACCCCACCGGAGGACTCCGTCTCCGCGGGCAGGCACCGCGGCCCCTCCCCCAGCGCCCTTCCTTCTCCCAGGAGAGCCGTGTGCGCTCGGTTCCCGCCGGCCGGCCGCTCAGGCCCCCGGCGCACAGCCACAAAGAGCCCGGCCAAAGCAGCGGAGGGAGGGAGTGCCACAACTGCACGCGCGCGGCCGTCTCCCCGGGCCTCCAGGAGAGACCACCACAGGGGAAAAGCAGGCAGGCAGGCAGGCCCAAAACCCACAGGAGTAGGGTGCCTGGGCCAGAGCCTCTCCTTTCGCGTGACAAACCCCGGGCGAGATTCGGACCCCACCGGCACTCCGCAGACCCTGGAGGCCTGCCCCAGTATCCAACGGTGACTGCACGCCCCCCCCCCCCCCCCCCCGGCTCTACATCCTTATCGGAGCCCAGCCCCGGGCGTGACCGTCCGCCGGTGGAGGAGCTGTCGCTTCAACACTGCCCCCGTGCGTCGGTCTCATTCCGTGACAGAGCCTGTGCGTCCCTCCTTCCTCCCCCCCGCCACTCGCAACCGCTGTCTCTCTGGCTTCTGTCAACGCCAGGGAAGTGACAGAGGGCCCGTGGAGCCACGGGTGGCCCGAACGGGCCTCACTGCGGGCAAAGAGTAACCCGCTGACCACGACCGCGGCGTCCTGAGGAGGCGGGGAGCAGGCGGGTGGCGCTGCGCTGCTGGAGCCGGCAGGCGGGGCGCGGCCCAGCAACCTGGCGAGCGCTCACCAAGCAGGCCGGGCGGCTGCTCTTGGGGCGCCGCGAGCCCGGTCCCAGCGTGTACGGCCATACCACCCTGCACGCGCCGGATGTCCTCTGATCTCGGAAGCTAAGCAGGGTCGGGCCTGGTTAGTACTTGGATAGGAGACCGCTCGGGAATACCGGGTGCTCTAGGCTTTTACCCGCCACTCCTTTTGGGGCCGCCATTCCCCTGGAACCTCTGCAGCTGCCAACCCCGCCACAGGACCCCTGGCCAGCGGGGCTGGGCGGGGTGGGGGGGGTAGTTGGAGGGTGGGGTCCGGGCCGCCGCCGAGACCTACAGCCTCGCAGACCCTGCCTCACGCCAGGAGACTGGGCCAGGTCTCTTCCCACAGCCCCTTATATAGCCTCTTTTTTCCCCCCCGCAAGCGCATGCTGTCAACCCGAAGACCTTCGCCGCGCCCACGACCCCGCCCTCAAAGCCTAAGCCCAGGGCTGCCTGCCCGCTCAGGCCTCCAAACGGCCTCGGGCGGCTTTCTCCTGCCAAGGCAGTGCGGCTCCTTGGCACCTCGGTGTCCTTGGCAGATGGGTGACCGTCCCACTGCCTGCACCCGGTCCCGGAGACAGAGGGACTGGTTGTCCTAGGACAGCAAGCCGAGGGGACGCCCAGCCGCCACACCCCACCGGAGGACTCCGTCTCCACCGGAAGGCACCGCGGCCCCTCCCCCAGCGCCCTTCCTTCTCCCAGGAGAGCTGTGTGCGCTTGGTTCCCCCTTGCCGGCCGCTGCGGTCCCCGGCGCACAGCCACAAAGAGCCCGGCCACAGCAGCAGAGGGAGGGAGCGCCACAACTGCACGCGCGCGGCCGTCTCCCCGGGCCTCCAGGAGAGAGCACCACAGGGGAAAAGCAGGCAGGTAGGCAGGCCCAAAACCCACAGGATTAGGGTGCCTGGGCCAGAGCCTCTCCTTTCGCGTGACAAACCCCGGGCGGATTCGGACCCCACCGGCACTCCGCAGAGCCTGGAGGCCTGCCCCAGTATCACACGGTGACTGCCCGCCCCCCCCCCTCTACATCCTTATCGGAGCCCAGCCCCGGGCGTGACCGTCCGCCGGTGGAGGAGCTGTCGCTTCAACACTGCCCCCGTGCGTCGGTCCCATTCCGTGACAGAGCCGGTGCGTCCCTCCTTCCTCCCCCCCCCCCCACTCGCAACCGCTGTCTCTCAGGCTTCTGTCACCGCCAGGGAAGTGGCAGAGGGCCCGTGGAGCCACGGGTGGCCCGAACGGGCCTCACTGCGGGCAAAGAGTAACCCGCTGCCCACGACCGCGGCGTCCTGAGGACGCGGGGAGCAGGCGGGTGGCTCGGCGCTGCTGGAGCCGGAAGGCGGGGAGAGGCTCGCCGCCGGAGCGGCCCAACAACCTGGCGCGCGCTCACCACGAAGGCCGGGCAGCTGCTCTTGGGGCGCCGCGAGCCCGGTCCCAGCGTCTACGGCCATACCACCCTGCACGCGCCCGATCTCCTCTGATCTCGGAAGCTAAGCAGGGTCGGGCCTGGTTAGTACTTGGATGGGAGACCGCCTGGGAATACCGGGTGCACTAGGCTTTTGCCCGCCACTGCTTTTGCGGCCGCCATGCCCCAGGACCCACTGCAGCCGCCAACCCCGCCACAGGACCCCTGGCCAGCGAGGCTGGGCGGGGTGGGGGGGTGGGTAGTGGGAGGGTGGGGTCCGTGCCGCCGCCGAGACCTACAGCCTCGCAGACCCGGCCTCACGCCAGGCGCCTGGGCCAGGTCTCCCCCCACAGCCCCTTCTATAGCCTCTTTTTTCCCCCCCCGGAAGCGCATGCTGTCAACCCGCAGACCTTCGCCGCGCCCACGACCCCGCCCCCAAAGCCCAAGCCCAGGGCTGCCTGCCGGCGCAGGCATCCAAACGGCCTCGGGCGGCTTTCTCCTGCCAAGGCAGTGCGGCTCCTTGGCACCTCGGTGTCCTTGGCAGAGGGGTGACCGTCCCACTGCCTGCACCCGGGCCCAAAGACGGAGGGACTGGTTGTCCCAGGACAGCAAGCCGAGGGGACGCCAAGCCGCCCCACCCGACCGGAGGACTCCGTCTCCGCGGGCAGGCACCGCGGCCCCTCCCCCAGCGCCCTTCCTTCTCCCAGGAGAGCCGTGTGCGCTCGGTTCCCGCCAGCCGGCCGCTCCGGCCCCCGGCGCACAGCCACAAAGAGCCCGGCCAAAGCAGCGGAGGGAGGGAGCGCCACAAGTGCACGCGCGCGGCCGTCTCCCCGGGCCTCCAGGAGAGACCACCACCGGGGAAAAGCAGGCAGGCAGGCAGGCCCAAAACCCACAGGAGTAGGGTGCCTGGGCCAGAGCCTCTCCTTTCGCGTGACAAACCCCGGGCGAGATTCGGACCCCACCGGCACTCCGCAGACCCTGGAGGCCTGCCCCAGTATCCAATGGTGACTGCACGCCCCCCCCCCCCCCCCCCCGGCTCTACATCCTTATCGGAGCCCAGCCCCGGGCGTGACTGTCCGCCGGTGGAGGAGCTGTCGCTTCAACACTGCCCCCGTGCGTCGGTCCCATTCCGTGACAGAGCCTGTGCGTCCCTCCTTCCTCCCCCCCCCCACTGGCAACCGCTGTCTCTCTGGCTTCTGTCACCGCCAGGGAAGTGGCAGAAGGCCCGTGGAGCCACGGGTGGCCCGAACGGACCTCACTGCGGGCAAAGAGTAACCCGCTGACCACGACCGCGGCGTCCTGAGGAGGCGGGGAGCAGGCGGGTGGCGCGGCGCTGCTGGAGCCGGCAGGCGGGGCGCGGCCCAGCACCCTGGCGAGCGCTCACCAAGCAGGCCGGGCGGCTGCTCTTGGGGCGCCGCGAGCCCGGTCCCAGCGTCTACGGCCATACCACCCTGCACGCGCCGGATCTCCTCTGATCTCGGAAGCTAAGCAGGGTCGGGCCTGGTTAGTACTTGGATGGGAGACCGCTCGGGAATACCGGGTGCTCTAGGCTTTTGCCCGCCACTGCTTTTGGGGCCGCCATGCCCCTGGACCCTCTGCAGCCGCCAACCCCGCCACAGGACCCCTGGCCAGCGGGGCTGGGCGGGGTGGGGGGGGTAGTTGGAGGGTGGGGTCCGGGCCGCCGCCGAGACCTACAGCCTCGCAGACCCTGCCTCACGACAGGCGACTGGGCCAGGTCTCCCCCCACAGCCCCTTCTATAGCCTCTTTTTTCCCCCCCGCAAGCGCATGCTGTCAACCCGAAGACCTTCGCCGCGCCCACGACCCCGCCCCCAAAGCCCAAGCCCAGGGCTGCCTGCCCGCTCAGGCCTCCAAACGGCCTCGGGCGGCTTTCTCCTGCCAAGGCAGTGCGGCTCCTTGGCACCCCGGTGTCCTTGGCAGATGGGTGACCGTCCCACTGCCTGCACCCGGGCCCGGAGACAGAAGGACTGGTTGTCCCAGGACAGCAAGCCGAGGGGACGCCCAGCCGCCCCACCCCACCGGAGGACTCCGTCTCCGCCGGCAGGCACCGCGGCCCCTCCCCCAGCGCCCTTCCTTCTCCCAGGGGAGCCCTGCGGGTTCGGTTCCCGCAGGCCTGCCCCTGGGTCCCACGGTGACTGCCCGCCCGCCCCCCCCGGGCTGTACATCCTTAACGGAGCCCAGCCCCGGGCGCGACCGTCCGCCGGTGGAGGAGCTGTCCCTTCAACACTGCCCCCGTGCGTGGGTCCCATTCCGTGACAGAGCCTGTGCGTCCCTCCTTCCTCCCCCCCCCACTGGCAACCGCTGTCTCTCTGGCTTCTGTCACCGCCAGGGTAGTGGTAGAGGCCCCGTGCAGCCACGGGTGCCCCGAAGGGGCCTCACTGCGGGCAAAGAGTAACCCGCTGCCCACGACCGCGGCGTCCTGAGGACGCGGGGAGCAGGCGGGATGCGCGGCGCTGCTGCAGCCGGCAGGCGGGGAGAGGCTCGCCGCCGGCGCGGCCCAACAACCTGGCGCGCGCTCACCAAGCAGGCGGGGCGGCTGCTCTTGGGGCGCCGCGAGCCCGGTCCCAGCGTCTACGGCCATACCACCCTGCACGCGCCGGATCTCCTCTGATCTCGGAAGCTAAGCAGGGTCGGGCCTGGTTAGTATTTGGATGGGAGACCGCCTGGGAATACCGGGTGCACTAGGCTTTTGCCCGCCACTCCTTTTGTGGCCGCCATGCCCCTGGACCATCTGCAGCCGCCAACCACGCCACAGGACCCCTGGCCAGCGGGGCTGGGCGGGGTGGGGGGGCTGGGTAGTGGGAGGGTGGGGTCCGGGCCACCGCCGAGACCTAGAGCCTCGCAGACCCGGCCTCACGCCCGGAGCCTGGGCCACGTTTCCCCCCACAGTCCCTTCTATAGCCTCTTTTTTCCCCCGCAAGCGAAAGCTGTCAACCCGAAGACCTTCGCCGCGCCCACGACCCCGCCCCCAAAGCCCAAGCCCAGGGCTGCCTGCCGGCGCAGGCCTCCAAACGGCCTCGGGCGGCTTTCTCCTGCCAAGGCAGTGCGGCTCCTTGGCACCTCGGTGTCCTTGGCAGAGGGGTGACCGTCCCACTGCCTGCACCCGGGCCCGGAGACAGAGGGACTGGTTGTCCTAGGACAGCAAGCCGAGGGGACGCCCAGCCGCCCCACCCCACCGGAGGACTCCGTCTCCACCGGCAGGCACCGCGGCCCCTCCCCCAGCGCCCTTCCTTCTCCCAGGAGAGCCGTGTGCGCTCGGTTCCCCCCCGCCGGTCGCTGCGGTCCCCAGCGCACAGCCACAAAGGAGCCCGGCCATAGCAGCAGAGGGAGGGAGTGCCACAACTGCACGCGTGCGGCCGTCTCCCCGGGCCTCCAGGAGAGACCACCACAGGGGAAAAGCAGGCAGGCAGGCAGGCCCAAAACCCACAGGAGTAGGGTGCCTGGGCCAGAGCCTCTCCTTTCGCGTGACAAACCCCGGGCGGATTCGGACCCCACCGGCACTCCGCAGACCCTGGAGGCCTGCCCCAGTATCCAACGGTGACTGCACGCCCCCCCCCCTGGGCTCTACATCCTTATCGGAGCCCAGCCCCGGGCGTGACCGTCCGCCGGTGGAGGAGCTGTCGCTTCAACACTGCCCCCGTGCGTCGGTCCCATTCCGTGACAGAGCCTGTGCGTCCCTCCTTCCTCCCCCCCCCCACTCGCAACCGCTGTCTCTCTGGCTTCTGTCACCGCCAGGGAAGTGGCAGAGGGCCCGTGGAGCCACGGGTGGCCCGAACGGGCCTCACAGCGGGCAAAGAGTAACCCGCTGCCCACGACCGCGGCGTCCTGAGGACGCGGGGAGCAGGCGGGTGGCGCGGCGCTGCTGGAGCCAGAAGGCGGGGAGAGGCTCGCCGCCGGAGAGGCCCAACAACCTGGCGCGCGCTCACCACGAAGGCCGGGCAGCTGCTCTTGGGGCGCCGCGAGCCCGGTCCCAGCGTCTACGGCCATACCACCCTGCACGCGCCCGATCTCCTCTGATCTCGGAAGCTAAGCAGGGTCGGGCCTGGTTAGTACTTGGATGGGAGACCGCCTGGGAATACCGGGTGCACTAGGCTTTTGCCCGCCACTGCTTTTGCGGCCGCCATGCCCCAGGACCCTCTGCAGCCGCCAACCCCGCCACAGGACCCCTGGCCAGCGGGGCTGGGCGGGGTGGGGGGGTGGGTAGTGGGATGGTGGGGTCCGTGCCGCCGCCGAGACCTACAGCCTCGCAGACCCGGCCTCACGCCAGGCGCCTGGGCCAGGTCTCCCCCCACAGCCCCTTCTATAGCCTCTTTTTTCCCCCCCGCAAGCGCATGCTGTCAACCCGCAGACCTTCGCCGCGCCCACGACCCCGCCCCCAAAGCCCAAGCCCAGGGCTGCCTGCCCGCGCAGGCCTCCAAACGGCCTCGGGCGGCTTTCTCCTGCCAAGGCAGTGCGGCTCCTTGGCACCTCGGTGTCCTTGGCAGAGGGGTGACCGTCCCACTGCCTGCACCCGGGCCCGGAGACAGAGGGACTGGTTGTCCCAGGACAGCAAGCCGAGGGGACGCCCAGCCGCTCCACCCCACCGGAGGACTCCGTCTCCACCGGCAGGCACCGCGGCCGCTCTCCCAGCGCCCTTCCTTCTCCCAGGAGAGCCGTGTGCGCTCGGTTCCCGCCGGCCGGCCGCTCAGGCCCCCGGCGCACAGCCACAAAGAGCCCGGCCAAAGCAGCGGAGGGAGGGAGTGCCACAACTGCACGCGCGCGGCCGTCTCCCCGGGCCTCCAGGAGAGGCCACCACAGGGGAAAAGCAGGCAGGCAGGCAGGCCCAAAACCCACAGGAGTAGGGTGCCTGGGCCAGAGCCTCTCCTTTCGCGTGACAAACCCCGGGCGAGATTCGGACCCCACCGGCACTCCGCAGACCCTGGAGGCCTGCCCCAGTATCCAACGGTGACTGCACGCCCCCCCCCCCCCCCCCCCCCCCCCCCCGGCTCTACATCCTTATCGGAGCCCAGCCCCGGGCGTGACCGTCCGCCGGTGGAGGAGCTGTCGCTTCAACACTGCCCCCGTGCGTCGGTCTCATTCCGTGACAGAGCCTGTGCGTCCCTCCTTCCTCCCCCCCGCCACTCGCAACCGCTGTCTCTCTGGCTTCTGTCAACGCCAGGGAAGTGACAGAGGGCCCGTGGAGCCACGGGTGGCCCGAACGGGCCTCACTGCGGGCAAAGAGTAACCCGCTGACCACGACCGCGGCGTCCTGAGGAGGCGGGGAGCAGGCGGGTGGCGCTGCGCTGCTGGAGCCGGCAGGCGGGGCGCGGCCCAGCAACCTGGCGAGCGCTCACCAAGCAGGCCGGGCGGCTGCTCTTGGGGCGCCGCGAGCCCGGTCCCAGCGTGTACGGCCATACCACCCTGCACGCGCCGGATGTCCTCTGATCTCGGAAGCTAAGCAGGGTCGGGCCTGGTTAGTACTTGGATAGGAGACCGCTCGGGAATACCGGGTGCTCTAGGCTTTTACCCGCCACTCCTTTTGGGGCCGCCATTCCCCTGGAACCTCTGCAGCTGCCAACCCCGCCACAGGACCCCTGGCCAGCGGGGCTGGGCGGGGTGGGGGGGGTAGTTGGAGGGTGGGGTCCGGGCCGCCGCCGAGACCTACAGCCTCGCAGACCCTGCCTCACGCCAGGAGACTGGGCCAGGTCTCTTCCCACAGCCCCTTCTATAGCCTCTTTTTTCCCCCCGCAAGCGCATGCTGTCAACCCGAAGACCTTCGCCGCGCCCACGACCGCGCCCCCAAAGCCTAAGCCCAGGGCTGCCTGCCCGCTCAGGCCTCCAAACGGCCTCGGGCGGCTTTCTCCTGCCAAGGCAGTGCGGCTCCTTGGCACCTCGGTGTCCTTGGCAGATGGGTGACCGTCCCACTGCCTGCACCCGGTCCCGGAGACAGAGGGACTGGTTGTCCTAGGACAGCAAGCCGAGGTGACGCCCAGCCGCCACACCCCACCGGAGGACTCCGTCTCCACCGGCAGGCACCGCGGCCCCTCCCCCAGCGCCCTTCCTTCTCCCAGGAGAGCTGTGTGCGCTTGGTTCCCCCTTGCCGGCCGCTGCGGTCCCCGGCGCACAGCCACAAAGAGCCCGGCCACAGCAGCAGAGGGAGGGAGCGCCACAACTGCACGCGCGCGGCCGTCTCCCCGGGCCTCCAGGAGAGAGCACCACAGGGGAAAAGCAGGCAGGTAGGCAGGCCCAAAACCCACAGGATTAGGGTGCCTGGGCCAGAGCCTCTCCTTTCGCGTGACAAACCCCGGGCGGATTCGGACCCCACCGGCACTCCGCAGAGCCTGGAGGCCTGCCCCAGTATCACACGGTGACTGCCCGCCCCCCCCCCTCTACATCCTTATCGGAGCCCAGCCCCGGGCGTGACCGTCCGCCGGTGGAGGAGCTGTCGCTTCAACACTGCCCCCGTGCGTCGGTCCCATTCCGTGACAGAGCCGGTGCGTCCCTCCTTCCTCCCCCCCCCCCACTCGCAACCGCTGTCTCTCAGGCTTCTGTCACCGCCAGGGAAGTGGCAGAGGGCCCGTGGAGCCACGGGTGGCCCGAACGGGCCTCACTGCGGGCAAAGAGTAACCCGCTGCCCACGACCGCGGCGTCCTGAGGACGCGGGGAGCAGGCGGGTGGCTCGGCGCTGCTGGAGCCGGAAGGCGGGGAGAGGCTCGCCGCCGGAGCGGCCCAACAACCTGGCGCGCGCTCACCACGAAGGCCGGGCAGCTGCTCTTGGGGCGCCGCGAGCCCGGTCCCAGCGTCTACGGCCATACCACCCTGCACGCGCCCGATCTCCTCTGATCTCGGAAGCTAAGCAGGGTCGGGCCTGGTTAGTACTTGGATGGGAGACCGCCTGGGAATACCGGGTGCACTAGGCTTTTGCCCGCCACTGCTTTTGCGGCCGCCATGCCCCAGGACCCACTGCAGCCGCCAACCCCGCCACAGGACCCCTGGCCAGCGAGGCTGGGCGGGGTGGGGGGGTGGGTAGTGGGAGGGTGGGGTCCGTGCCGCCGCCGAGACCTACAGCCTCGCAGACCCGGCCTCACGCCAGGCGCCTGGGCCAGGTCTCCCCCCACAGCCCCTTCTATAGCCTCTTTTTTCCCCCCCCGGAAGCGCATGCTGTCAACCCGCAGACCTTCGCCGCGCCCACGACCCCGCCCCCAAAGCCCAAGCCCAGGGCTGCCTGCCGGCGCAGGCATCCAAACGGCCTCGGGCGGCTTTCTCCTGCCAAGGCAGTGCGGCTCCTTGGCACCTCGGTGTCCTTGGCAGAGGGGTGACCGTCCCACTGCCTGCACCCGGGCCCAAAGACGGAGGGACTGGTTGTCCCAGGACAGCAAGCCGAGGGGACGCCAAGCCGCCCCACCCGACCGGAGGACTCCGTCTCCGCGGGCAGGCACCGCGGCCCCTCCCCCAGCGCCCTTCCTTCTCCCAGGAGAGCCGTGTGCGCTCGGTTCCCGCCAGCCGGCCGCTCCGGCCCCCGGCGCACAGCCACAAAGAGCCCGGCCAAAGCAGCGGAGGGAGGGAGCGCCACAAGTGCACGCGCGCGGCCGTCTCCCCGGGCCTCCAGGAGAGACCACCACCGGGGAAAAGCAGGCAGGCAGGCAGGCCCAAAACCCACAGGAGTAGGGTGCCTGGGCCAGAGCCTCTCCTTTCGCGTGACAAACCCCGGGCGAGATTCGGACCCCACCGGCACTCCGCAGACCCTGGAGGCCTGCCCCAGTATCCAATGGTGACTGCACGCCCCCCCCCCCCCCCCCCCGGCTCTACATCCTTATCGGAGCCCAGCCCCGGGCGTGACTGTCCGCCGGTGGAGGAGCTGTCGCTTCAACACTGCCCCCGTGCGTCGGTCCCATTCCGTGACAGAGCCTGTGCGTCCCTCCTTCCTCCCCCCCCCCACTGGCAACCGCTGTCTCTCTGGCTTCTGTCACCGCCAGGGAAGTGGCAGAAGGCCCGTGGAGCCACGGGTGGCCCGAACGGACCTCACTGCGGGCAAAGAGTAACCCGCTGACCACGACCGCGGCGTCCTGAGGAGGCGGGGAGCAGGCGGGTGGCGCGGCGCTGCTGGAGCCGGCAGGCGGGGCGCGGCCCAGCACCCTGGCGAGCGCTCACCAAGCAGGCCGGGCGGCTGCTCTTGGGGCGCCGCGAGCCCGGTCCCAGCGTCTACGGCCATACCACCCTGCACGCGCCGGATCTCCTCTGATCTCGGAAGCTAAGCAGGGTCGGGCCTGGTTAGTACTTGGATGGGAGACCGCTCGGGAATACCGGGTGCTCTAGGCTTTTGCCCGCCACTGCTTTTGGGGCCGCCATGCCCCTGGACCCTCTGCAGCCGCCAACCCCGCCACAGGACCCCTGGCCAGCGGGGCTGGGCGGGGTGGGGGGGGTAGTTGGAGGGTGGGGTCCGGGCCGCCGCCGAGACCTACAGCCTCGCAGACCCTGCCTCACGACAGGCGACTGGGCCAGGTCTCCCCCCACAGCCCCTTCTATAGCCTCTTTTTTCCCCCCCGCAAGCGCATGCTGTCAACCCGAAGACCTTCGCCGCGCCCACGACCCCGCCCCCAAAGCCCAAGCCCAGGGCTGCCTGCCCGCTCAGGCCTCCAAACGGCCTCGGGCGGCTTTCTCCTGCCAAGGCAGTGCGGCTCCTTGGCACCCCGGTGTCCTTGGCAGATGGGTGACCGTCCCACTGCCTGCACCCGGGCCCGGAGACAGAAGGACTGGTTGTCCCAGGACAGCAAGCCGAGGGGACGCCCAGCCGCCCCACCCCACCGGAGGACTCCGTCTCCGCCGGCAGGCACCGCGGCCCCTCCCCCAGCGCCCTTCCTTCTCCCAGGGGAGCCCTGCGGGTTCGGTTCCCGCAGGCCTGCCCCTGGGTCCCACGGTGACTGCCCGCCCGCCCCCCCCGGGCTGTACATCCTTAACGGAGCCCAGCCCCGGGCGCGACCGTCCGCCGGTGGAGGAGCTGTCCCTTCAACACTGCCCCCGTGCGTGGGTCCCATTCCGTGACAGAGCCTGTGCGTCCCTCCTTCCTCCCCCCCCCACTGGCAACCGCTGTCTCTCTGGCTTCTGTCACCGCCAGGGTAGTGGTAGAGGCCCCGTGCAGCCACGGGTGCCCCGAAGGGGCCTCACTGCGGGCAAAGAGTAACCCGCTGCCCACGACCGCGGCGTCCTGAGGACGCGGGGAGCAGGCGGGATGCGCGGCGCTGCTGCAGCCGGCAGGCGGGGAGAGGCTCGCCGCCGGCGCGGCCCAACAACCTGGCGCGCGCTCACCAAGCAGGCGGGGCGGCTGCTCTTGGGGCGCCGCGAGCCCGGTCCCAGCGTCTACGGCCATACCACCCTGCACGCGCCGGATCTCCTCTGATCTCGGAAGCTAAGCAGGGTCGGGCCTGGTTAGTATTTGGATGGGAGACCGCCTGGGAATACCGGGTGCACTAGGCTTTTGCCCGCCACTCCTTTTGTGGCCGCCATGCCCCTGGACCATCTGCAGCCGCCAACCACGCCACAGGACCCCTGGCCAGCGGGGCTGGGCGGGGTGGGGGGGCTGGGTAGTGGGAGGGTGGGGTCCGGGCCACCGCCGAGACCTAGAGCCTCGCAGACCCGGCCTCACGCCCGGAGCCTGGGCCACGTTTCCCCCCACAGTCCCTTCTATAGCCTCTTTTTTCCCCCGCAAGCGAAAGCTGTCAACCCGAAGACCTTCGCCGCGCCCACGACCCCGCCCCCAAAGCCCAAGCCCAGGGCTGCCTGCCGGCGCAGGCCTCCAAACGGCCTCGGGCGGCTTTCTCCTGCCAAGGCAGTGCGGCTCCTTGGCACCTCGGTGTCCTTGGCAGAGGGGTGACCGTCCCACTGCCTGCACCCGGGCCCGGAGACAGAGGGACTGGTTGTCCTAGGACAGCAAGCCGAGGGGACGCCCAGCCGCCCCACCCCACCGGAGGACTCCGTCTCCACCGGCAGGCACCGCGGCCCCTCCCCCAGCGCCCTTCCTTCTCCCAGGAGAGCCGTGTGCGCTCGGTTCCCCCCCGCCGGTCGCTGCGGTCCCCAGCGCACAGCCACAAAGGAGCCCGGCCATAGCAGCAGAGGGAGGGAGTGCCACAACTGCACGCGTGCGGCCGTCTCCCCGGGCCTCCAGGAGAGACCACCACAGGGGAAAAGCAGGCAGGCAGGCAGGCCCAAAACCCACAGGAGTAGGGTGCCTGGGCCAGAGCCTCTCCTTTCGCGTGACAAACCCCGGGCGGATTCGGACCCCACCGGCACTCCGCAGACCCTGGAGGCCTGCCCCAGTATCCAACGGTGACTGCACGCCCCCCCCCCTGGGCTCTACATCCTTATCGGAGCCCAGCCCCGGGCGTGACCGTCCGCCGGTGGAGGAGCTGTCGCTTCAACACTGCCCCCGTGCGTCGGTCCCATTCCGTGACAGAGCCTGTGCGTCCCTCCTTCCTCCCCCCCCCCACTCGCAACCGCTGTCTCTCTGGCTTCTGTCACCGCCAGGGAAGTGGCAGAGGGCCCGTGGAGCCACGGGTGGCCCGAACGGGCCTCACAGCGGGCAAAGAGTAACCCGCTGCCCACGACCGCGGCGTCCTGAGGACGCGGGGAGCAGGCGGGTGGCGCGGCGCTGCTGGAGCCAGAAGGCGGGGAGAGGCTCGCCGCCGGAGAGGCCCAACAACCTGGCGCGCGCTCACCACGAAGGCCGGGCAGCTGCTCTTGGGGCGCCGCGAGCCCGGTCCCAGCGTCTACGGCCATACCACCCTGCACGCGCCCGATCTCCTCTGATCTCAGAAGCTAAGCAGGGTCGGGCCTGGTTAGTACTTGGATGGGAGACCGCCTGGGAATACCGGGTGCACTAGGCTTTTGCCCGCCACTGCTTTTGCGGCCGCCATGCCCCAGGACCCTCTGCAGCCGCCAACCCCGCCACAGGACCCCTGGCCAGCGGGGCTGGGCGGGGTGGGGGGGTGGGTAGTGGGATGGTGGGGTCCGTGCCGCCGCCGAGACCTACAGCCTCGCAGACCCGGCCTCACGCCAGGCGCCTGGGCCAGGTCTCCCCCCACAGCCCCTTCTATAGCCTCTTTTTTCCCCCCCGCAAGCGCATGCTGTCAACCCGCAGACCTTCGCCGCGCCCACGACCCCGCCCCCAAAGCCCAAGCCCAGGGCTGCCTGCCCGCGCAGGCCTCCAAACGGCCTCGGGCGGCTTTCTCCTGCCAAGGCAGTGCGGCTCCTTGGCACCTCGGTGTCCTTGGCAGAGGGGTGACCGTCCCACTGCCTGCACCCGGGCCCGGAGACAGAGGGACTGGTTGTCCCAGGACAGCAAGCCGAGGGGACGCCCAGCCGCTCCACCCCACCGGAGGACTCCGTCTCCACCGGCAGGCACCGCGGCCGCTCTCCCAGCGCCCTTCCTTCTCCCAGGAGAGCCGTGTGCGCTCGGTTCCCGCCGGCCGGCCGCTCAGGCCCCCGGCGCACAGCCACAAAGAGCCCGGCCAAAGCAGCGGAGGGAGGGAGTGCCACAACTGCACGCGCGCGGCCGTCTCCCCGGGCCTCCAGGAGAGGCCACCACAGGGGAAAAGCAGGCAGGCAGGCAGGCCCAAAACCCACAGGAGTAGGGTGCCTGGGCCAGAGCCTCTCCTTTCGCGTGACAAACCCCGGGCGAGATTCGGACCCCACCGGCACTCCGCAGACCCTGGAGGCCTGCCCCAGTATCCAACGGTGACTGCACGCCCCCCCCCCCCCCCCCCCCCCCCCCCCCCCCCGGCTCTACATCCTTATCGGAGCCCAGCCCCGGGCGTGACCGTCCGCCGGTGGAGGAGCTGTCGCTTCAACACTGCCCCCGTGCGTCGGTCTCATTCCGTGACAGAGCCTGTGCGTCCCTCCTTCCTCCCCCCCGCCACTCGAAACCGCTGTCTCTCTGGCTTCTGTCAACGCCAGGGAAGTGACAGAGGGCCCGTGGAGCCACGGGTGGCCCGAACGGGCCTCACTGCGGGCAAAGAGTAACCCGCTGACCACGACCGCGGCGTCCTGAGGAGGCGGGGAGCAGGCGGGTGGCGCTGCGCTGCTGGAGCCGGCAGGCGGGGCGCGGCCCAGCAACCTGGCGAGCGCTCACCAAGCAGGCCGGGCGGCTGCTCTTGGGGCGCCGCGAGCCCGGTCCCAGCGTGTACGGCCATACCACCCTGCACGCGCCGGATGTCCTCTGATCTCGGAAGCTAAGCAGGGTCGGGCCTGGTTAGTACTTGGATAGGAGACCGCTCGGGAATACCGGGTGCTCTAGGCTTTTACCCGCCACTCCTTTTGGGGCCGCCATTCCCCTGGAACCTCTGCAGCTGCCAACCCCGCCACAGGACCCCTGGCCAGCGGGGCTGGGCGGGGTGGGGGGGGTAGTTGGAGGGTGGGGTCCGGGCCGCCGCCGAGACCTACAGCCTCGCAGACCCTGCCTCACGCCAGGAGACTGGGCCAGGTCTCTTCCCACAGCCCCTTCTATAGCCTCTTTTTTCCCCCCCGCAAGCGCATGCTGTCAACCCGAAGACCTTCGCCGCGCCCACGACCGCGCCCCCAAAGCCTAAGCCCAGGGCTGCCTGCCCGCTCAGGCCTCCAAACGGCCTCGGGCGGCTTTCTCCTGCCAAGGCAGTGCGGCTCCTTGGCACCTCGGTGTCCTTGGCAGATGGGTGACCGTCCCACTGCCTGCACCCGGTCCCGGAGACAGAGGGACTGGTTGTCCTAGGACAGCAAGCCGAGGTGACGCCCAGCCGCCACACCCCACCGGAGGACTCCGTCTCCACCGGCAGGCACCGCGGCCCCTCCCCCAGCGCCCTTCCTTCTCCCAGGAGAGCTGTGTGCGCTTGGTTCCCCCTTGCCGGCCGCTGCGGTCCCCGGCGCACAGCCACAAAGAGCCCGGCCACAGCAGCAGAGGGAGGGAGCGCCACAACTGCACGCGCGCGGCCGTCTCCCCGGGCCTCCAGGAGAGAGCACCACAGGGGAAAAGCAGGCAGGTAGGCAGGCCCAAAACCCACAGGATTAGGGTGCCTGGGCCAGAGCCTCTCCTTTCGCGTGACAAACCCCGGGCGGATTCGGACCCCACCGGCACTCCGCAGAGCCTGGAGGCCTGCCCCAGTATCACACGGTGACTGCCCGCCCCCCCCCCTCTACATCCTTATCGGAGCCCAGCCCCGGGCGTGACCGTCCGCCGGTGGAGGAGCTGTCGCTTCAACACTGCCCCCGTGCGTCGGTCCCATTCCGTGACAGAGCCGGTGCGTCCCTCCTTCCTCCCCCCCCCCCCACTCGCAACCGCTGTCTCTCAGGCTTCTGTCACCGCCAGGGAAGTGGCAGAGGGCCCGTGGAGCCACGGGTGGCCCGAACGGGCCTCACTGCGGGCAAAGAGTAACCCGCTGCCCACGACCGCGGCGTCCTGAGGACGCGGGGAGCAGGCGGGTGGCTCGGCGCTGCTGGAGCCGGAAGGCGGGGAGAGGCTCGCCGCCGGAGCGGCCCAACAACCTGGCGCGCGCTCACCACGAAGGCCGGGCAGCTGCTCTTGGGGCGCCGCGAGCCCGGTCCCAGCGTCTACGGCCATACCACCCTGCACGCGCCCGATCTCCTCTGATCTCGGAAGCTAAGCAGGGTCGGGCCTGGTTAGTACTTGGATGGGAGACCGCCTGGGAATACCGGGTGCACTAGGCTTTTGCCCGCCACTGCTTTTGCGGCCGCCATGCCCCAGGACCCACTGCAGCCGCCAACCCCGCCACAGGACCCCGGGCCAGCGAGGCTGGGCGGGGTGGGGGGGTGGGTAGTGGGAGGGTGGGGTCCGTGCCGCCGCCGAGACCTACAGCCTCGCAGACCCGGCCTCACGCCAGGCGCCTGGGCCAGGTCTCCCCCCACAGCCCCTTCTATAGCCTCTTTTTTCCCCCCCCGGAAGCGCATGCTGTCAACCCGCAGACCTTCGCCGCGCCCACGACCCCGCCCCCAAAGCCCAAGCCCAGGGCTGCCTGCCGGCGCAGGCATCCAAACGGCCTCGGGCGGCTTTCTCCTGCCAAGGCAGTGCGGCTCCTTGGCACCTCGGTGTCCTTGGCAGAGGGGTGACCGTCCCACTGCCTGCACCCGGGCCCAAAGACGGAGGGACTGGTTGTCCCAGGACAGCAAGCCGAGGGGACGCCAAGCCGCCCCACCCGACCGGAGGACTCCGTCTCCGCGGGCAGGCACCGCGGCCCCTCCCCCAGCGCCCTTCCTTCTCCCAGGAGAGCCGTGTGCGCTCGGTTCCCGCCAGCCGGCCGCTCCGGCCCCCGGCGCACAGCCACAAAGAGCCCGGCCAAAGCAGCGGAGGGAGGGAGCGCCACAAGTGCACGCGCGCGGCCGTCTCCCCGGGCCTCCAGGAGAGACCACCACCGGGGAAAAGCAGGCAGGCAGGCAGGCCCAAAACCCACAGGAGTAGGGTGCCTGGGCCAGAGCCTCTCCTTTCGCGTGACAAACCCCGGGCGAGATTCGGACCCCACCGGCACTCCGCAGACCCTGGAGGCCTGCCCCAGTATCCAATGGTGACTGCACGCCCCCCCCCCCCCCCCCCCCCCCGGCTCTACATCCTTATCGGAGCCCAGCCCCGGGCGTGACTGTCCGCCGGTGGAGGAGCTGTCGCTTCAACACTGCCCCCGTGCGTCGGTCCCATTCCGTGACAGAGCCTGTGCGTCCCTCCTTCCTCCCCCCCCCCACTGGCAACCGCTGTCTCTCTGGCTTCTGTCACCGCCAGGGAAGTGGCAGAGGGCCAGTGGAGCCACGGGTGGCCCGAACGGACCTCACTGCGGGCAAAGAGTAACCCGCTGACCACGACCGCGGCGTCCTGAGGAGGCGGGGAGCAGGCGGGTGGCGCTGCGCTGCTGGAGCCGGAAGGCGGGGCGCGGCCCAGCACCCTGGCGAGCGCTCACCAAGCAGGCCGGGCGGCTGCTCTTGGGGCGCCGCGAGCCCGGTCCCAGCGTGTACGGCCATACCACCCTGCACGCGCCGGATCTCCTCTGATCTCGGAAGCTAAGCAGGGTCGGGCCTGGTTAGTACTTGGATGGGAGACCGCTCAGGAATACCGGGTGCTCTAGGCTTTTACCCGCCACTCCTTTTGGGGCCGCCATGCCCCTGGACCCTCTGCAGCTGCCAACCCCGCCACAGGACCCCTGGCCAGCGGGGCTGGGCGGGGTGGGGGGGTGGGTAGTGGGAGGGTGGGGTCCGGGCCGCCGCCGAGACCTACAGCCTCGCAGACCCTGCCTCACGCCAGGCGACTGGGCCAGGTCTCCCCCCACAGCCCCTTCTATAGCCTCTTTTTTCCCCCCCGCAAGCGCATGCTGTCAACCCGAAGACCTTCGCCGCGCCCACGACCCCGCCCCCAAAGCCCAAGCCCAGGGCTGCCTGCCCGCTCAGGCCTCCAAACGGCCTCGGGCGGCTTTCTCCTGCCAAGGCAGTGCGGCTCCTTGGCACCTCGGTGTCCTTGGCAGAGGGGTGACCGTCCCACTGCCTGCACCCGGCCCGGAGACAGAGGGACTGGTTGTCCCAGGACAGCAAGCCGAGGGGACGCCCAGCCGCTCCACCCCACCGGAGGACTCCGTCTCCACCGGCAGGCACCCCGGCCGCTCTCCCAGCGCCCTTCGTTCTCCCAGGGGAGCCTTGCGCGTTCGGTTCCCGCAGGCCTGCCCCTGGGTCCCACGGTGACTACCCGCCCGCCCCCCCCGGGCTGTACATCCTTAACGGAGCCCAGCCCCGGGCGCGACCGTCCGCCGGTGGAGGAGCTGTCCCTTCAACACTGCCCCCGTGCGTGGGTCCCATTCCGTGACAGAGCCTGTGCGTCCCTCCTTCCTCCCCCCCCCACTCGCAACCGCTGTCTCTCTGGCTTCTGTCACCGCCAGGGAAGTGGCAGAGGCCCCGTGCAGCCACGGGTGCCCCGAAGGGGCCTCACTGCGGGCAAAGAGTAACCCGCTGCCCACGCCCGCGGCGTCCTGAGGAGGCAGGGAGCAGGCGGGATGCGCGGCGCTGCTGGAGCCGGCAGGCGGGGCGCGGCCCAGCAACCTGGCGCGCGCTCACCAAGCAGGCCGGGCGGCTGCTCTTGGGGCGCCGCGAGCCCGGTCCCAGCGTCTACGGCCATACCACCCTGCACGCGCCGGATCTCCTCTGATCTCGGAAGCTAAGCAGGGTCGGGCCTGGTTAGTACTTGGATGGGAGACCGCCTGGGAATACCGGGTGCTCTAGGCTTTTACCCGCCACTCCTTTTGGGACCGCCATGCCCCTGGACCCTCTGCAGCTGCCAACCCCGCCACAGGACCCCTGGCCAGCGGGGCTGGGCGGGGTGGGGGGGGGTAGTTGGAGGGTGGGGTCCGGGCCGCCGCCGAGACCTACAGCCTCGCAGACCCTGCCTCACGCCAGGCGACTGGGCCAGGTCTCCCCCCACAGTCCCTTCTATAGTCTCTTTTTCCCCCCCCCCAAGCGCATGCTGTCAACCCGAAGACCTTGGCCGCGCCCACGACCCCGCCCCCAAAGCCCAAGCCCAGGGCTGCCTGCCCGCGCAGGCCTCCAAACGGCCTCGGGCGGCTTTCTCCTGCCAAGGCAGTGCGGCTCCTTGGCACCTCGGTGTCCTTGGCAGATGGGTGACCGTCCCACTGCCTGCACCCGGGCCCGGAGACAGAGGGACTGGTTGTCCTAGGACAGCAAGCCGAGGGGACGCCCAGCCGCCCCACCCCACCGGAGGACTCCGTCTCCACCGGCAGGCACCGCGGCCCCTCCCCCAGCGCCCTTCCTTCTCCCAGGAGAGCTGTGTGCGCTCGGTTCCCCCCCGCCGGTCGCTGCGGTCCCCGGCGCACAGCCACAAAGGAGCCCGGCCATAGCAGCAGAGGGAGGGAGTGCCACAACTGCACGCGTGCGGCCGTCTCCCCGGGCCTCCAGGAGAGACCACCACAGGGGAAAAGCAGGCAGGCAGGCAGGCCCAAAACCCACAGGAGTAGGGTGCCTGGACCAGAGCCTCTCCTTTCGCGTGACAAACCCCGGGCGGATTCGGACCCCACCGGCACTCCGCAGAGCCTGGAGGCCTGCCCACGTATCCCACGGTGACTGCCCACCCCCCCCCTGCCCCCCCCCCGCTCTACATCCTTATCGGAGCCCAGCCCCGGGCGTGACCGTCCGCCGGTGGAGGAGCTGTCGCTTCAACACTGCCCCCGTGCGTCGGTCCCATTCCGTGACAGAGCCTGTGCGTCCCTCCTTCCTCCCCCCCCCCACTCGCAACCGCTGTCTCTCTGGCTTCTGTCACCGCCAGGGAAGTGGCAGAGGGCCCGTGGAGCCACGGGTGGCCCGAACGGGCCTCACAGCGGGCAAAGAGTAACCCGCTGCCCACGACCGCGGCGTCCTGAGGACGCGGGGAGCAGGCGGTTGGCGCGGCGCTGCTGGAGCCGGAAGGCGGGGAGAGGCTCGCCGCCGGAGAGGCCCAACAACCTGGCGCGCGCTCACCACGAAGGCCGGGCAGCTGCTCTTGGGGCGCCGCGAGCCCGGTCCCAGCGTCTACGGCCATACCACCCTGCACGCGCCCGATCTCCTCTGATCTCGGAAGCTAAGCAGGGTCGGGCCTGGTTAGTACTTGGATGGGAGACCGCCTGGGAATACCGGGTGCACTAGGCTTTTGCCCGCCACTGCTTTTGCGGCCGCCATGCCCCAGGACCCTCTGCAGCCGCCAACCCCGCCACAGGACCCCTGGCCAGCGGGGCTGGGCGGGGTGGGGGGGTGGGTAGTGGGAGGGTGGGGTCCGTGCCGCCGCCGAGACCTACAGCCTCGCAGACCCGGCCTCACGCCAGGCGCCTGGGCCAGGTCTCCCCCCACAGCCCATTCTATAGCCTCTTTTTTCCCCCCCGCAAGCGCATGCTGTCAACCCGCAGACCTTCGCCGCGCCCACGACCCCGCCCCCAAAGCCCAATCCCAGGGCTGCCTGGCGGCGCCTGCCTCCAAAAGGCCTCGGGCGGCTTTCTCCTGCCAAGGCAGTGCGGCTCCTTGTCACCTCGGTGTCCTTGGCAGAGGGGTGACCGTCCCACTGCCTGCACCCGGGCCCGGAGACAGAGGGACTGGTTGTCCCAGGACAGCAAGCCGAGGGGACGCCCAGCCGCTCCACCGCACCGGAGGACTCCGTCTCCACCGGCAGGCACCGCGGCCGCTCTCCCAGCGCCCTTCCTTCTCCCAGGGGAGCCCTGCGCGTTCGGTTCCCGCAGGCCTGCCCCTGGGTCCCACGGTGACTGCCCGCCCCCCCCCCCGGGCTGTACATCCTTAACGGAGCCCAGCCCCGGGCGCGACCGTCCGCCGGTGGAGGAGCTGTCCCTTCAGCACTGCCCCCGTGCGTGGGTCCCATTCCGTGACAGAGCCTGTGCGTCCCTCCTTCCTCCCCCCACCCACTCGCAACCGCTGTCTCTCTGGCTTCTGTCACCGCCAGGGTAGTGGCAGAGGCCCCGTGCAGCCACGGGTGCCCCAAGGGGCCTCACTGCGGGCAAAGAGTAACCCGCTGCCCACGCCCGCGGCGTCCTGAGGAGGCGGGGAGCAGGCGGGATGCGCGGCGCTGCTGCAGCCGGCAGGCGGTGAGAGGCTCGCCGCCGGCGCGGCCCAACAACCTGGCGCGCGCTCACCAAGCAGGCCGGGCGGCTGCTCTTGGGGCGCCGCGAGCCCGGTCCCAGCGTCTACGGCCATACCACCCTGCACGCGCCGGATCTCCTCTGATCTCGGAAGCTAAGCAGGGTCGGGCCTGGTTAGTATTTGGATGGGAGACCGCCTGGGAATACCGGGTGCACTAGGCTTTTGCCCGCCACTCCTTTTGCGGCCGCCATGCCCCTGGACCCTCTGCAGCCGCCAACGCCGCCACAGGACCCCTGGCCAGCAGGGCTGGGCGGGGTGGGGGGGCTGGGTAGTGGGAGGGTGGGGTCCGGGCCACCGCCGAGACCTAAAGCCTCGCAGACCCGGCCTCACGCCAGGCGCCTGGGCCAGGTCTCCCCCCACAGTCCCTTCTATAGCCTCTTTTTTCCCCCCCGCAAGCGCATGCTGTCAACCCGAAGACCTTCGCCGCGCCCACGACCCCGCCCCCAAAGCCCAAGCCCAGGGCTGCCTGCCCGCGCAGGCCTCCAAACGGCCTCGGGCGGCTTTCTCCTGCCAAGGCAGTGCGGCTCCTTGGCACCTCGGTGTCCTTGGCACAAGGGTGACCGTCCCACTGCCTGCACCCTGGCCCGGAGACAGAGGGACTGGTTGTCCCAGGACAGCAAGCCGAGGGGACGCCCAGCCGCCCCACCCCACCGGAGGACTCCGTCTCCGCGGGCAGGCACCGCGGCCCCTCCCCCACCGCCCTTCCTTCTCCCAGGAGAGCCGTGTGCGCTCGGTTCCCGCCGGCCGGCCGCTCCGGCCCCCGGCGCACAGCCACAAAGAGCCCGGCCATAGCAGCAGAGGGAGGGAGTGCCACAACTGCACGCGCGCGGCCGTCTCCCCGGGCCTCCAGGAGAGACCACCACAGGGGAAAAGCAGGCAGGCAGGCAGGCCCAAAACCCACAGGAGTAGGGTGCCTGGGCCAGAGCCTCTCCTTTCGCGTGACAAACCCCGGGCGAGATTCGGACCCCACCGGCACTCCGCAGACCCTGGAGGCCTGCCCCAGTATCCAACGGTGACTGCACGCCCCCCCCCCCCCCCCCGGGCTCTACATCCTTATCGGAGCCCAGCCCCGGGCGTGACCGTCCGCCGGTGGAGGAGCTGTCGCTTCAACACTGCCCCCGTGCGTCGGTCCCATTCCGTGACAGAGCCTGTGCGTCCCTCCTTCCTCCCCCCCGCCACTCGCAACCGCTGTCTCTCTGGCTTCTGTCACCGCCAGGGAAGTGACATTGGGCCCGTGGAGCCACGGGTGGCCCGAACGGGCCTCACTGCGGGCAAAGAGTAACCCGCTGACCACGACCGCGGCGTCCTGAGGAGGCGGGGAGCAGGCGGGTGGCGCTGCGCTGCTGGAGCCGGCAGGCGGGGCGCGGCCCAGCAACCTGGCGAGCGCTCACCAAGCAGGCCGGGCGGCTGCTCTTGGGGCGCCGCGAGCCCGGTCCCAGCGTCTACGGCCATACCACCCTGCACGCGCCGGATATCCTCTGATCTCGGAAGCTAAGCAGGGTCGGGCCTGGTTAGTACTTGGATGGGAGACCGCTCGGGAATACCGGGTGCTCTAGGCTTTTACCCGCCACTCCTTTTGGGGCCGCCATGCCCCTGGACCCTCTGCAGCTGCCAACCCCGCCACAGGACCCCTGGCCAGCGGGGCTGGGCGGGGTGGGGGGGGTAGTTGGAGGGTGGGGTCCGGGCCGCCGCCGAGACCTACAGCCTCGCAGACCCTGCCTCACGCCAGGCGACTGGGCCAGGTCTCCCCCCACAGCCCCTTCTATAGCCTCTTTTTTCCCCCCCGCAAGCGCATGCTGTCAACCCGAAGACCTTCGCCGCGCCCACGACCCCGCCCCCAAAGCCCAAGCCCAGGGCTGCCTGCCCGCGCAGGCCTCCAAACGGCCTCGGGCGGCTTTCTCCTGCCAAGGCAGTGCGGCTCCTTGGCACCTCGGTGTCCTTGGCAGAGGGGTGACCGTCCCACTGCCTGCACCCGGGCCCGGAGACAGAGGGACTGGTTGTCCCAGGACAGCAAGCCGAGGGCACGCCAAGCCGCCCCACTTCACCGGAGAACTTCGTCTCCGCGGGCAGGCACCGCGGCCCCTCCCCCAGCGCCCTTCCTTCTCCCAGGAGAGCCGTGTGCGCTCGGTTCCCGCCGGCCGGCCGCTCCGGCCCCCGGCGCACAGCCACAAAGAGCCCGGCCAAAGCAGCGGAGGGAGGGAGTGCCACAACTGCACGCGCGCGGCCGTCTCCCCGGGCCTCCAGGAGAGACCACCACAGGGGAAAAGCAGGCAGGCAGGCAGGCCCAAAACCCACAGGAGTAGGGTGCCTGGGCCAGAGCCTCTCCTTTCGCGTGACAAACCCCGGGCGAGATTCGGACCCCACCGGCACTCCGCAGACCCTGGAGGCCTGCCCACGTATCCCACGGTGACTGCACGCCCCCCCCCCCTACATCCTTATCGGAGCCCAGCCCCGGGCGTGACCGTCCGCCGGTGGAGGAGCTGTCGCTTCAACACTGCCCCCGTGCGTCGGTCCCATTCCGTGACACAGCCGGTGCGTCCCTCCTTCCTCCCCCCCCCCCACTCGCAACCGCTGTCTCTCAGGCTTCTGTCACCGCCAGGGAAGTGGCAGAGGGCCCGTGGAGCCACGGGTGGCCCGAACGGGCCTCACTGCGGGCAAAGAGTAACCCGCTGACCACGACCGCGGCGTCCTGAGGACGCGGGGAGCAGGCGGGTGGCGCTGCGCTGCTGGAGCCGGAAGGCGGGGAGAGGCTCGCCGCTGGAGAGGCCCAACAACCTGGCGCGCGCTCACCAAGCAGGCCGGGCAGCTGCTCTTGGGGCGCCGCGAGCCCGGTCCCAGCGTCTACGGCCATACCACCCTGCACGCGCCGGATCTCCTCTGATCTCGGAAGCTAAGCAGGGTCGGGCCTGGTTAGTACTTGGATGGGAGACCGCCTGGGAATACCGGGTGCACTAGGCTTTTGCCCGCCACTGCTTTTGCGGCCGCCATGCCCCAGGACCCTCTGCAGCCGCCAACCCCGCCACAGGACCCCTGGCCAGCGGGGCTGGGCGGGGTGGGGGGGGGTAGTGGGAGGGTGGAGTCCGGGCCGCCGCCGAGACCTACAGCCTCGCAGACCCGGCCTCACGCCAGGCGCCTGGGCCAGGTCTCCCCCCACAGCCCCTTCTATAGCCTCTTTTTTCCCCCGCAAGCGCATGCTGTCAACCCGCAGACCTTCGCCGCGCCCACGACCCCGCCCCCAAAGCCCAAGCCCAGGGCTGCCTGCCCGCGCAGGCCTCCAAACGGCCTCGGGCGGCTTTCTCCTGCCAAGGCAGTGCGGCTCTTGGCACCTCGGTGTCCTTGGCAGAGGGGTGACCGTCCCACTGCCTGCACCCGGGCCCGGAGACAGAGGGACTGGTTGTCCCAGGACAGCAAGCCGAGGGGACGCCCAGCCGCTCCAATCCACCGGAGGACTCCGTCTCCACCGGCAGGCACCCCGGCCGCTCTCCCAGCGCCCTTCCTTCTCCCAGGGGAGCCCTGCGCGTTAGGTTCCCGCAGGCTTGCCCCGGGGTCCCACGGTGACTGCCCGCCCTCCCCCCCCCCCCGGCTGTACATCCTTAACGGAGCCCAGCCCCGGGCGCGACCGTCCGCCGGTGGAGGAGCTGTCCCTTCAACACTGCCCCCGTGCGTCGGTCCCATTCCGTGACAGAGCCTGTGTGTCCCTCCTTCCTCCCCCCCCCACTCGCAACCGCTGTCTCTCTGGCTTCTGTCACCGCCAGGGAAGTGGCAGAGGCCCCGTGGAGCCACGGGTGGCCCGAACGGGCCTCACTGAGCGCAAAGAGTAACCCGCTGCCCACGACCGCGGCGTCCTGAGGAGGCGGGGAGCAGGCAGGAGACGGGGCCCTGGCGGAGCCGGCCAGCGGGGAGATGCTCCGGACGGGAGCAGCCTCGCAGCCTGGTTCTCGCTCACCACGCAGGCCGGTCTGCTGCTTTGTGGCGCTGGGGGCCTGCTCCCAGCGTCTATGGCCACAGCAGTTTGAAGGCTCCCTACCTCCTTTGATCTGCGAAGCTAAGCAGGGTCGGCCTGGATAGTACTAGGATGGGGCATCGCCCGGGAATACCGGGTGCCCTAGGCTTTGACCCGCCACTCCTTTTGCGGCCGCCACGCCCCTCGCCCTCCGGGAGTGGCTCAGCCCGCCTAATAAACTCACGCCAGGGGTGGCGCTAGGGGGGCTGGAGGGCAGGGGGAGAGGCATGGCTGGCGCCACCTGGCACTACAATCTCGCTGCCCCGGCCTCACGCCAGGAGGCCCTGAGACAGAGCCTCGCGGTGTCGCCCGACACCGGACCAAGGGGAAGGCCACCCGCCCCACCCCAGCGGATAGCTGCGTCTCTGCTGGCCAACACCGCGACCCCCCCCCCTCCCGCACACCCTTCTTAGTCCCCTTCCCTCCCTCAAGCCTTCAGCCAGCAGCCGTTCGCCCCGCCCCCAACGCGCAAGTCCGGGTCTGCCTGCAGGCGCAGGCCTGTAGCGACCTCGGGCGGCTTACTCCAGCCAGGGACGTGCTGGTGCTTGGCACCTCGGGACCGAGCCCAGGGGACGACCATCGCTCTGCCTGCACCTGGGCCCTGAGACAGAGACTCGGGGTGTCGCCGGACAGAGGACCAAGGGGAAGGCCACCCGCCCGACTCCAACAGATAGCTGTGTCTTCGCTGGCCGGCACCGCGAGGCCTCCCCGCCCCCCTTTCATCTCCCAGGAGCACCAGGAGCCCTCCCTTCCCCCAGACCTCCGTGGCCCCGCCCCCAGCACCAAAAGAGCCAGGACAAAATGGCAGGAGTAGAAAGTTCACGTGCCCTTGGGCTCCAGGAGAGACCACCACAGGGGAAAAGCAGGCAGGCGGGCATGCACACAACCCACACGAGGAGGGTGCCTGGGGCCGCTCCTCTCCTCCCGCATGCGGGACCTCAGGCGGGGCTCGGAGCCCGGTGGCAATCCGCGGACCCTGGAGGCCTGCCCCTGGGTCCCACGGTGACTGCCAGCGCCCGGGCACTGCCTTTATAACGGAGGCCAGCACCGGGCACCACCGCAGTCTGCTGGGGAGGCTGCCACTTCAACTCAGACCTAGTGCGTCTGTCCCAGTCGGTGTCCCATGCTGTGCGTCCGTCCCCCCTCCTCCCCAACTCCCAACCCTTCTTTGTCTGTCTTCTTCCACCTCCAGGGAAGTGGTAGCGGCCCCGTGGAGCCACAGATGGCGCGAAGGGGCCTCGCTGCTGGCAAGGAGCCAAAGGCAGTCCACCCAGGCGGCGTTTTGAGGAGGCGGGGAGCAGGCAAGAGGCGGGGCCCTGGCGGAGCCGGCCAGCGGGGAGATGCTCCGGACGGGAGCAGCCCAGCAGCGTGGTTCGCGCTCACCACGCAGGCCGGTCCGCTGCTCTTGTGGCGCCCAGAGCCTGCTCCCATGTCTATGGCCACAGTAGCTTGAACGCGCCCTACCCCCTTTGATCTGGGAAGCTAAGGAGGGTCGGGCCTGGTTAGTACTTGGATGGGGGACCGCCCGGGAATACCGGGAGCCCTAGGCTTTGACCCGCGACTCCTCTTGCGGCCGCCCCGCCCCTCATCCTCCGGGAGTGGCCCAGCCCGCCTAATAAACCCACGCCAGGGGTGGCGCTTTAGGGGCTGGAGGGCAGGGGGAGAGGAATGGGTGGCGCCACAGGGCACTACAATCTCGCTGTCCCGGCCTCACGTCAGGACCTTCAGCCCGGGCTCCCCCTCACGGAACCCCCTTCTTTGTCCCCTTCCCACCCGCAAGCCTTCTGCCAGCAGCCGTTCGCCCCGCCCCCAACGCCCAAGCCCAGGTCTGCCTGCAGGCGCAGACCTGCACCTGCCTTGGGCGGCTTTCTCCAGACAAGGAAGTGCTGGTGTTTGGCACCTCGGGACCGAGCCCCGGGGACGACCATCGCTCTGCCTGCACCTGGGCCCTGAGACAGAGACTCAGGGTGTCGCCCGACACCGGACCAAGGGGAAGGCCACCCGCCCCACCCCAGCGGATAGCTGAGTCTCCTCTGGCCAACACCGCGACCCCCCCCGCACCCCCTGCTTAGTCCCCTTCCTTCCCGCAAGCCTTCTGCCAGCAGCCGTTCGCCCCGCCCCCAACGCGCAAGTCCGGGTCTGCCTGCAGGCGCAGGCCTGTAGCGACCTCGGGCGGCTTACTCCAGCCAGGGACGTGCTGGTGCTTGGCACCTCGGGACCGAGCCCAGGGGACGACCATCGCTCTGCCTGCACCTGGGCCCCGACACAGAGACTCGGGGTGTCGCGCGACACCGGACCAAGGGGAACGCCACCCGCCCCACCCCACCTAATAGCTCCGTCTCTGATAGCCGGCACCGGGACCCCTCCCCGCCCCGCTTTCATCTCCCAGGAGCACCAGGAGCGGTCCGTTCCCGCCCGCCTCGGTGGCCCCGCCCCCAGCACCAAAAGAGCCAGGACAAAATGGCTGGAGTAGAGAGCGCACCTGCCCTCGGGCTCCAGGAAAGACCACCACAGGGGAAAAGCAGGCAGGCGGGCATGCACACCACAAACACTAGGAGGGTGCCTGGAGCCGCTCCTCTCCTCCCGCTAGTGGGACCCCAGGCGGGGCTCGGAGCCCTGCGGCAATCCGCGGACCCTGGAGGCCTTCCCCGGGTTCCCACGGTGACTGCCAGCGCTGGGGCACTGCCTCCCTAACGGAGCCCAGCCCGGGGCACCACCGCACTCCGGTGGGGAAGCTGCCACTTCAACTCAGCCTCAGTGCGTCTGTCCCAGTCGGTGTCTCATGCTGTGCGTCCGTCCCCCCTCCTCCCCAACTCCCAACCCTTGTTTGTCTGTCTTATTCCACCTCCAGGGAAGTGGTAGCGGCCCCCTGTGCACTGAGTTGTGTGTGGGACACTGGCAGCAGTGCCTGGACCTTATTTACTATAATGAGAGGACGAGGCAGTGTTACTGCATATGGGGCCTGGGTCTGCAAACATCGCATCGCCCACTCCTCCCACTGCATGCCTCTATTGTATCGTTGAGATTCGGGGAATCATTAACACACTTAGACTTAGCTCGTTTGCAGTGTGACTCACCGCAGAGCTCGCTATCCAGCCACCTGTAATTAAACCCAGTTATTGATCCACCCTGATATTCAGCTGTTTTCTCTTTGTTTCTCCCCTCAATGATTAACTGTTTGTTCCCTTTCTCAAGTAAACCCATACCTTGTGAACTAACATCCTAACCTGGGAAAGAGCAATTTCGTAATCCCCAGGCACCCGGACACTGGAATCCAATTTACAACTTCTTGCACTTTTTTACTGGTGATGCATTCGAGTCCCAGGCCGCTATGGCTAACTCCTAGTTTGGAGTCCGGACATAACTTTGTCTTCAAACAGACCAGACCCCAGGAAGGATGTCAGCCCTCAAACCAGCCTGACCGACTCCTCCTTTCCTACGTAAGAAAAAGCTAACCCGAAGTTAGGTGCAGCTGTCCACCCTCAGACACTGGACTGTGCGCCGGCGACTCCCCCTCACCCCCAACCCCCCGTGTTTCTCTCTTTCTTACCAGAGGCAGCCGTCATTGTTGGACACTGCCATGGGCATTCTCTCTCTGCCCTAACTGTCATAAAAGCTTCCTTTGTAGAGTCTGTGAATGCTTTCACCTTTTGTAAATTCCACGCCACAACACCTATCTGTCCACAGGGCTAACTTGGGAAATATGTGTATTTTTACAACGTGTACATTCTCGGTTATCCTGTCTTATTTAGGTTGTACGTGTCATTACATCTGATATTCATGTAACTACAGTGCGATGAAAAAGAGTTCCGTAACAATATCCCCTGAAAAAATTACCTTGCTGAGTGGAATGACTTATATCTCACATTAGTGGGCGTTCATTCAGTTTATAAGACCTTTCAAACAAGTACACGTTTACTAAAGTAAGGTGCATAAAGGCCCAACTAGCATAAAAATAAGGATAAAGTTGAAATCAATACACTAACCATGGACATGATCATTTATTACTATCAAGTATTATGAACTGTACGTAATTGCAGCTGTTGTACTTTTAGACGACTGGCATACGTGAATTCCCCATGCACGTAGGTTAAAATTCAATTTTATCTTATTAACCCGATTCTTAATTTGATGATTAGCTCAGCTAGAAGAAGTTGTTCTTCTGGACAGAGAGAACAGTGCCTCAGGGACAGACAGAAGGAAAGGAAGGAAGATGATTTGTGAAACAAAGAAAAGGGAGATGAGATCACTCCTCAGAAATGCTACAGCTACAGCTACTTGTAAAGGGTTATAACACTATTAGCATTGCAGGCTGGGAAAAATCTCCACCCCTGTGTCCTCAGGACAGTTCCCACAAGGAAATCCCTCTTCCTGATGGGAGGGAGTGATCAGCAGAGACACACCCTGGGAACGCCCTGGAAACGCCCTAGGCTCCACCTGTGACTCCACTCCTGATTGTTTCCCACCCTCATTAAAATATAATCCTAAATTTTGTTTGTTTCAGCACAGTCGCTCTCCTCCTGTGCCTGTGCACTCCTGCATTTTGGGGATATATTTTCTTTTTAAAAACAAATCCTCCTCCTGCTTGCCTTTGCTCACGAGTTGTTCCTACATCCTGGAATGCCTTCCTGTGATGACTGACCTGCTCTCCAATAACACACTTACTGGGTCAGAGCAAAACAAATAATTGTGAAGCTCCCACAGTATTGGGGAAGCCTGCAAGGAGAATTAATGGCCAGGGCACTGCTGGCTCCTGGCAACCACCGCAGCTGGCAAGGACGTCTGCCGCCAGAGGTAAGCGGTGTTTTTGTTCATGCTGTGAGCCTTTCTGGTGTATGTATTTATGCAGGGTTTGAGAGAATTTAGAAGTACTGCACGTCCTTTTCCCCTCCTCTACAAGTAGACTGGCAGGAAAATATATTTGTGAACCTAGCTTCTCGAGAGTAGAGACTCACAGGTTTTCTTTTTTTTTTTTTAAATGAAATTAAAATATATCTCTTGTGAAAATACAAGTTATTTTTACTAAAACCTAAAATAAAATATATGGTTCTATTATTGATAAATATTAGTAAAATATTAATTTGTATGAGGATGTAGGAAATTAGGGTATATTGATTCCATCGGGCTTGCAGCTTACAGTTCAGAAATAAAAATATGTAGTGTGCAAGACGTTCATTTTCGGTTAGTTTAGAAAATCTCCCTATTTCAAAAAACAGTTAAAACCTCGTTCAACATTGCTCAATCAAAATTATAATGGCACCAAAGTTCCCATCATCTTTGTGGATTTGGGAGGCTAAGAATTGATCTTTCCCCTCTTGAAGACTCAGGAATTTTTTCCCCTTTTCACTATCAAAGAAAACATAGTGTATATGAACCCCTCTCTTCTTGCTGTACCAATGGCAATGAATAGTGACGGAAATGGACTCACTATGTGGTTTTAGAAACAGTTATAAATTAGTTATTTGTCTTAAGGACTGCCTATATATTTGAGACTGTGAGGGAGAGTTCTTTCAGGAGAGAAGAATCTTGTTGATTTTGAAGAACTAGGTCATGTAGGTTTGCCAAAATTAGTGAAGTATCCTAGTTATCAAATATATTTTTATTAGTTTCAGGTGCACAAGACAAAGTAATACTTAGACATTTATCATTTATATCCCTCACACTGTGTGAACCCTTCTCCCCCCATCCACTACCCCTCTGACATCGCACACAGCCATTACATTTCCACTGTCTCGATTCCTAATGCTGTACTCCACTTGTAAGTATATACATACATATATACACATATCTATATATATAAAATTAGAGTTGGCATTCATTATTGTTCAGCTTCAGGTGTACAGTGCAGTGATCAGGCATCCACATCATCCCTGAGGTGGTCTCCCAAATGGGACACGTGTCCATCGGATACCCTACAAAATCTTTACAACATTATTGATTACGTTCCCCAAATCAATTTTCAAAACCCCGTGGCCATCTTGTGGTTACCGACTGTTTTCTAATCCCCTCACCTTCCCCCTTATCCCCCCCCCACCCATCTAGCAACCCTCAGTTTTTCCTCTTTGTCCCCAAAACTGTTTCTGATTAGTTCATTCACTCATTCTTTTCTTTAGATTCTGCATATAAGTGAGATCATATGGTATTTGTCTTTCTCTGTCTGACTTATTTCACTTAACATAATGTTCTCTAGGTCCATTCCTGTTGTTGCAAATGGTAAGATTTCTTTCTTCTTTATGGCTGCGCAATACTCCATTGTATAAATGTACCACAGTTTCTTAATCCAGTCATCTACCGATGGGCATTTCAGATGTTTCCATGTCTTGGCTATTGTGCTTAGTGCTGCAATAAGCATAGGAGTGCATAAAGATTTTTGAATTGGAGTTTTGGATTTCTCCGGATAGATACCTAAGAGTGGAATTACTGGATCATAGGGTAGTTCCATTTTCAGATTTTTGAGATACCTCCATACTGTTTTCCATAGTGGCTGCAGCAATCTGCAATCCCACCAACAGTGCACAAGCGTTCCCTTTTCTCCACATCCGCGCCAGCACTTGTTGTTTGTTGATTTATTGATGATAGCCATTTTGACTGGGGTGAGGTGGTATCTCATTGTGGTTTTTATTTGCATTTCTCTGATGGTTAGTGAGGTTGAGCATTTCTTCATATGTCTGTTTGCCATCTGTATGCCCTTTTTAGAAAAATATCTCTTCAAGTCCTCTGCCCATTTTTTAATTGGGTAGTTTGTTTTTTTGGAGTTGAGTTGAGTGTGTTTTTTATAAATTTGCGACATTAACCCCTTATCAGATATATCATTGGCAGATACCTTTTCCCATTCATTGGGATCCCTTTTTGTTTTATTGATGGTTTCCTTTGCTGTGAAAACACTCTTTAGTTTGATGTAATCCCACATGTTTATTTTTTTTCTTCCCTCTCATGAGGGGATATGTCCACAGGTTTTCTTTAATGAAGTGATCACTTCAATAGGGCCTGGAGGAAATGTGCGTGGGAAACCAGTTTGGCGAAAGTACTCACATGTGTACTCACCTGTGTGTTCAGATAAGAGAAGACACCAGAGCTGGACCATGGACCCCAGATCCAGACCTCTAAATGGACCATTGTCCCACATAGCCAGACACCAGGGCCTGACTAGGACACCTTACCAGGGACCCTGGACCCTAATCTCCAACCCTGACCCTCCCTTCCCGCCTTCCCTTCCAGAGATGGTCATTTTTTGTGTCTCTGTGTCTCTTGTGTCGTTGGTCCTGACAAGAAATACCACAGTGACAGAAAGCCTTTGTCTTCCTTGGTCAAGCTGTCAAAAGGCTTTTTGGTTTGAGTAGCTATTAAAATCCTACCATCAGTGGCCAGAGTATGGATCCTTTGAATTGGAAAAACTTCTAAATTGGAAAATGTGTTAGAGAACTCTCATAACAAAGCTGTTTTTTTGGACCCTAGAGATAGACCACATGTTTAATACTAACGGATACAAGGAAATTTAACTATTCTTAAGATTTTGAATTAGTTCTTCAGCTTCTTGGGTCTTAATAGATGCTAATGTCAACATTAGATTTAAAATACGCAGAAGAGAAAATCAAGAGATGTGTAAGTGTTAAAAATCTTTACGGAGATTTAAGATTTTGAGAACTGGTATGTTGAAACTGGCTTGAAAGGATTTAATAACCAATCAGAAACCTGAGAAAAATGGAAGCTGATTTTTCAGTCCGATAGATGTGAGAAAGTCTCAGCATCACCCTGGACCCTCTGCTGAGTAGATCTGAAACGGAAACAGAGCCCACAACTGTCCCAGGCCCGCTGAGGTAAATAAAATAAAAATTTCAAAGGGGCAGTTTTAACAATACAAGCCTCCCCTTTCCAGCCTGGCTCCCCTTTCCCAGCCTCCTTAAAGACTATGAAGCACAAATAAAACCCTGAGCACAATCCCCTTAGCAGTAGACAGGAAGACTCCATGCAGGAGCCTCACAACACTTTACCTGCCATGTGTGTTTAGCTTTTCCTGAATTACCTGTAAATCTCCCATTTTTACGTCTAAAGCCTAAGAGCCAACTGCCACCTTTGTCTAAAATGTCATATTTACCTGATTTCTCCTCACTGTCTTTGGAATTTTTGTGTGTGTGTGTGAATTCTAGGTGCTCATAGATTACAATTCCTGGTCTCTGTCAGCAGTTGGACAGTAGATAGCAGGGGTGCGAGGCCTTTGTCTGCTTTCTGAATTTAGGTAGGCAGAAAAAGTATCTGTGCAGCTACTTCCTGCACCTAGAGACTCGAGGGTTTTCTCTATTCTTTCCTCCATGAGATGTTCTTTATTCTTTCCTCCCAGAGATGTTCTTTGTTTCTTGTGTCTGTGTCTTGCGTATCCTTTGCCCTAAGAAGGAACTACCATGGGGACAGAACACAGGCACAGGCTCCAGTAAGACTGTCATTGGAGCCGGCCCCACTGGCTGGGGAGTTAAGTGTTTCTCTCCAGACCCGTGTCTGCAGAGACAAACTTTGCTGTGGGTCCCTCTCTAAAAGTCTCTTTAGGTTTTTCTTTCCTTCTTGTTCTGAGTCCTGGGAGCTTGGCTTTGTGACCAAGGAAGCTAATCCTCTTTGGTCCCCACCTTCGGCCAGGTGCACTTACTCCATTGCACCTGGTGGCCAGTGAGATAAGCTGGGGTTCCCAGTGCACCTCTGCCTGGCTGTGCCAGCTCCCAGGGGACTGTGTTCTGAGGGGCCTCTGCCCATAAGGGGCATCTGTCCCCCCCAGCCTTCCTTACCCTTTAGTGCTGGTCAGATCCCAGTCTAGTAGCACCTGCTCGGGGCCACAGATTAGTGGGTTTGGGGCTGGAGGTGCCTCACATTTTGTGGGAGACCTGAGACACTCTGTCCACCCCACCATCCCTACTGCCTATGTGATGAAGGTCTGTGCTTTCTCTGACTGTCTTTGGGGGTGACCCTTTGGCTCTGGGAGGGCTGCTTCCTCTGCACTCGGTGTGGAGGGGCCTCTGGCTTCCTGGCCTGAGCTGTAAAGAGGCTGCTTGGTGTCTCACTATTTAGACCTCACTGTCCACATCAAGACGATGGGTCCTTGGAATGGGGAAAACTTATAAATTTACATTGTGTTATAGAACTCTTGTGACAACCAGCTGTTTTCTTGGTAAAACATCGTGTGTGTTCTCTATAGTTGTTACTAACTCTGTTAATTTGTGATCTCTGTGTGAAACCAGTTTGTGTTTGTGTGTGGTAAGACGTTTTGTAGCTCCGTACGGTGTTACCAGTTTGTGATATTTGATTGGCTTGAACAAGTTAAATGATTATATAAAGTAAGAAATAAAATACAAACAAACAGAAATACTTTATGATCTGGTGAAATAGTTGATGTTAAAGCTGGTTTTAGTTTGGTTTGATTACACAGTCATGCGTTTGAAAATTATCAGCACAAAATACAATTTTTTCTAACTGGGTTTATAAAAATTAGTTATCTGTTAAAAATATGTCAAGAAAATAGCTTTGGTCATTACTGACTTTGAAATCTCAAAGTTTTAACTACTATATCAAATAGGTACAATTAAAATAAAAGGTAAACTTTTAAGTGATAATTACATTGTATATATACATGGAAAAGATTTTCCAGGTGTCTTTGGTAATTGGAAATGATAAAGTTTTATCCTATAAATTAAATGATGCATCATTATTGAATGTCTAGAGCATTTCCAAGTAGCAGAATAATGACACACTAAGTACTGAACATTGATTTATCAACTTTTTTGCTATTTATTGTAGATGAACGAAATATTTTTGGGTGTATTAGTAAACATGTCTTCTGCCACGTTAGAATTTTTGTGCTAAGAGGAAACCTATTTCTAGAAGTTATGAAATATGTTCATAATTGCATCAAGCTAAAGAATCCTGGTGTAGCTGCAGGATTGGTCACTTAGTTTCCACTGCTGATTAAGATGGACATTTGAATTGTTTAAGTCTCTGCTATTGTGAAGAGCGCTTCTGTGGATTCATGTATCCACCTTTAACAACTGTTTTCAATTTTGGGGGTATATTTCTAGAAGTGGGTCTGTTGAGCCACATGGGCATTTTTTTGTGGGGTGGAAATTTCCAAGTGTTGTATGCAGAAGCCACACCATTGTAATTTTTCACGTTCAATGTTTAAGGGTACTAATTTTTCTACATTGTTGCTGCTGTTTGTTAGTTTTAGTTTCTGGATTATAGCCCTTCTGGTACTATGTGAGGGGGTATCACATGTGGTTTTCATTTGCATTTGCATCAGGACTGAGGATGTGGAACATCTTACTGTGCTTGTTGACACTTTGCAGGTCTCATCTGGACAAGGTTCTATTCAATTCTATTTTAAAATGTTAGTCATTTTCTTTTTTTGTTCTTGAGTTGTAAAAGTTCTTTGTCTCCTGGATAGCAGACTATTATCAGATATATAATGCGTACGTATTTGGTTCCATTTTATGGCGTGTCTTTTCGCTTTCTGGATTGCTTATTTTGATGCATGTATGTTTTTAATTTTGAGGAAGTCTAATTTATCTTTTTTTTGTTGTATGTGCTGTCATATCTAAGAAACCATCGCTAATCCAAGGTCATGAAAATGTATCTCCACGTTTTGTTTGAGAGTTTATACTTTTACTGCCTGTATTTAAGCCCTTCATGTATTTTAAGTTTTGTGTGTGGTGTGAGGTTGGGGTCCAATTTCATTTCTCTTCATTTGGATGGTCATTTGCCCAGTACCATTTGTTGGAAAACCCTTCTTTCCCCAATGTCAGGGTGTCTGGCCTTTGTGGGTCTGGACATGGCCCTGTGACCACCTTCCTGCATGGGAGCAGTACAACTGCGGCTGAGTTTCTATTTGACGCCAACAGCATGGTAGGATATAACATGCGTGCATACATCCACCTGAAACCTTGACTCCGACGCCGAACGCCGAAACGTGGCCTCACCTCGCCTGTAACTACTCATCCTGAACGCATGAAATACCTAAATCATGTGGTGGGACAACTGGACATTTCATTACAGAAAGTTTTAGTTCAGAAACTGGTGGCAGTCCTCTCAAATATTGAAAGGGGTGAGGTCCTTAAAAGATGATAATTGATATTGATTGTGACAAGACTGCCAAAAATGACAGTCCACTCAGAGAAAAGGCTCAGAAAGGTCTCCAAAATGAAACTCGTTCTGTGTTCAGACACATCACAGCTACAGTGACATTCCTGCCACTATTGGAAGTTTCTTGTTCATTTGATCTACTGATTTATACAAATATTAGGTTGTGCCTGAAAAATGGGAAGAGTCAGGACTATAGTTGATCACCAATTGTGAGCACATCTGCCTTCCTGCCTCACTGCCATTATCCAGAGTAAATCGCATGGTGGCCTACAGACTCCCTGGTAATGCCTGAAGATGAGAACACTAACGTAAATCCTCAGATGTGCTTCTCCTGAAACCAAGTCAACTGTAGTTCATATATTTTATAGCTTAACTTTTAGATGGGGGAAAACTTAACATACTTTACAGGACCGTGCGTGATTGTCCCATTTTGGGGGTATCTGTTTGGCTTTCAAGGGTGTTGCCACAATTTTTTGCAAACTGTTCGAAAAAGGGACCCAGCAGATTACTTTGGCCTTGTAATGTTAATTCCTTGAAGGTGGTGACTGTAGATAGGAAAAGTTTTGGTATGAAACAAAATGCTATCCCAAGTCACACCCTTTCATCAAGTGACTTGACTCAGAATACAGGTAGGGAAGTATTTAAAGATGAAACACAGTAAATGAAGTCTGAATACTCAGAATCTTGGTTTAGGTCCTAAAGTATCTGATAATACATAGATAACAAAATATTGCTATTCAGTCCTTTTGCCATTTATTTCATTTATATAGTAACCATACTGAAAAGAAATCTCCAATTATCGGATTGTAATTTATACAAATTACACTCACAAAACTAATATTTGTAGCGTTTAAATTCCAGTCATAGAGCACTTTTAAAAATGTCTTTCTGAGGGTGGCCTGTTAGCTCACTTGGTTAGAGCATGGTGCTGCTAACACCGAGGTTGCTGGTTAAATCCCCACATGGGCCACTGTGAGCTGCGCCCTCCTTAGCAAAAAAAAAAAGGAACAGAAAAAATAGAAAAAAAGCGTATTTCTGTGTTTTATAAATTAAAGTTGTAAATGACAATGATAAATTTCATGTGTATGTTCAAAAATAATCTACTGATTTAGACCGACGGGTTTATTTCTGGGTCCTCAATACAATTCCATTGATCTCTATGTATATCTCTATGCCAGTGTCACCATGTTTTCCTTACTGTGGCTTTGTACTAATTACGAATTACGTTTGGGAAGGGTGAGCCTCCAACCTGATTTTGTGTTTGAAGATCCTTATGGCTCTTTTCTTCCCTGGAAATTTGCTGTGAATATTAGGATCAGCTTGCACGTTTTTCCACAAAGGCCTTGGGGCCTTTTCACAGGAATGACACTGAATCCTTACATCGCATCTGTTCTGTTGCCATCCTAACAATTTCCATCACCATGCGATGGCCTCACGTTTATGTAGGTAGTTTCCTTTAATTTCTTTCAGCAAACAAAGACATTATGTTTTGTAATTTTCAGTGTAGAAGCCTTGCACTATTCCTAAGTATTTTATCAACGTTGATGTGATTTAAAATGGAATTGTGTTCTTAAATTCTTTTTTAGATTACTCCTTGCTAGCGTATACAAATAAAACAGATTCCTGTGTATTGATATTTTGTCATTCAACGTTGAATTACTTTACAGTAATAATAATTTTTTTGTTGATTCTTTTGGAAGTTATGTATTTCAGATGCGACTTGTCATCTGTGCATAGACAGTTTCAGTTCTTCCTTTCACATAGAGAACATCACTACAACTCTATAAGGGACATAGATCTGTGTCTTCTGTTTTTGTGACCTACTTCTGATTTGACTGGTTAGGGGCTAGTAGTGTCCTCACAGGGCTAGGGTTGGGGCTGAGGGGCAGTGTGGTGCTGAGTCAGGGCTTAAAGTGAAGATTGTGGGTTACAGTTTGGTTAGGGTTTATGTGTATTGTTTATGGCTACATGTATGTTACATGGTTTATGAGATTGATTATGGGTTACATGGATGGTTTATGGCTATGTGTTTTTGGTTATAGTTTATAGTCACGGTTTATGGATATGGTTCATAGTTTGTGGTTTCTGGAGATAGTTTAGTATTACGTTGAGGGTTTAGGTTACGGTTTATGCTGTTGGTTATGGTTTATGGTTGTAAGGTTTTACGTTTATGTTAAGGTTTAGATTTAGGCTTAGGGCTAAGGGTTTAGTGTTTAGGTTTTACAGGTTAGGTGTTTGGTTTGGGGTTAGGGTTAGGGCTCAGTGATGTGCAATCTGTTGCTTTCCTGACCCAGCATCTGTTCTCTGGCCCCAGTCCAGCACCTCAGCTTCCAGGGAACTCAGTGGCTTCCAGTCCTACCTGACATATCAAAATCAAGACTTCCTGGGTGCAGGATATGAGGACACTGGGTAGGGATCGATCTCAGGGGAACTTCCAAACTGCTTTGTCCCCTTTCCTTCCCTGTCCCAGGAGAGGGAACTCCAGAGCAATGTGACGAGAATAAGTGGGAAGATGAGGTCCTGGATGGATCATTGCTTAGTATTTTCCTTATTTTAGGGTCCATTTTGTTCATGGAAATCACCCATTTCGACGCA
Organism: Rhinolophus hipposideros; assembly: GCF_964194185.1. Classification (NCBI taxonomy): domain Eukaryota; kingdom Metazoa; phylum Chordata; class Mammalia; order Chiroptera; family Rhinolophidae; genus Rhinolophus; species Rhinolophus hipposideros. Next base: position 90,328 of record NW_027669467.1, on the reverse strand, counting down.
ATAGGTGTATCTTAACTTTAGTTTTACTTTCTCCTCTCTTTCCAGAATTGTTACAATCAACGTACACATGGTGATGCATGACTGTTCACTGAAGTCTGTATTTTATTCAGATTCCTGCTTTCAGGCCCAGTCTCAGTGCTGACACCTCTGTCTGTCAAAGCCCGCACCAGACAGGTTAATGGTGACAGCTGGGGGTACCTGGTGAGTGAACTGGGGTGTTATGATAGGAAATGAGACCAGGAGAAGAACATGAGGCCTGATAAAGTCGCAACACTGTGCTGATGACAGAGACTTTCCTCTCCAGCCCCAGTGAAGCTGCTGGTGGTTGTAGGCACAGGAAGTGACGGGGTTAGACCCCACCTTAGTTAGAAAGATGGAGCTGGTCCCAGTGTGCAGGTTGCCCTGGACGAGGGAAGGACGGCAGCAGGGAGACCCGTGAGAAGAGCGGTGAGAGGCGCTCTGGCCTGAGCTGAGACAAGGGCCTTGAATTTGGAGATGAGCAGGGTTTGAAGACCAGGGAGGGGCTGTGGTGAGCGCTGCCCTGTGGACGAAGCTGGCACAGATGCCAGAGTCAGCACTCAGGGGACTGGCTGTGTGGACACCAACAGGAGAGCGCATTCTGCCACCAGGAGACTATCTGCTAATAGTCCTTCTATTTGCTCATAGATCCTTCCAGCCCATGGAGGTAGAGAAAGGACTGAGAAGGGAAGAGGGAGGGGGAGTGAGGGACCATCTCCTGTGGGGCAGGAGCTGACCTGCATCACCTCACTGATCTCACAGCCACCCTGAGAGGGAGCCGTTATCCCCACCTGACAGGTGAGGACACTGACTTCCCATGTCTTTGTCTGAAGTCACACAGCTAGTGCTTGGAGGAGACAGAAGCCAGCTCTGCACCTGTCTGAGGCTCACGCACCCCTCCATAGGGAAGGTGTCACCCCAGACTCCATTCTGAGCAGCCAGGAAGCTCTTGTCAGTTGTGACCTCAGAGGAAGGGAAGATGGGGAGAAGCTCCCTCATGTCAGATCCTTCCTTCCAGACAACCTCACAGCTAATAGCTCACCAATGGTCGACTACCTCCTAGCCATCAGCCTCATTCTGCAGATCCATGGGGAGCATGCACACTGCATTTTTCCCCGACCCCAAGACACTTCCTCGGTTTTTCTCACATTCCCTAAGCTCCAGGAAACTTGGTCCATCTCAAACACCTGAACCTGTCAGACGTTGACAAACTGGGAAAGAGCCTTGCCACCATCTTCTCACCACATCCACAGCAGCAATTGCTGGATCACCCCTCCTGCTTTCATTTGTCTCAGCTGCAAAAACAGCTGAACCCCCTGTCCTGCCACTCCACCCAGGCTCCGTGATATGGCACCTGATTTCCACTCCACCTCGTTTTGACTTTGTAACATCCTGCAGGAAAAACTCAGAGACTAACGAACTGTGATCCCTACCCTCTCCTCTTTTCCTCATTGCGTGAACCACACAACTCCAACCTCACTCCAGCCCCTTCTCTCTCCCTCCAAATCCTCTCCGTTATCTCTACCTTTCTCCTTATCTCTACTTGTCCATTTTAGAGCTCCTTTTCTTTGATTCCATCACCTGATTTTCAACCCAAGAAGACTTGAGTCCCATTATTGTCTTTATTATATGACTCTTCCCTCTCATAACACTTTGCCTACCATTACCCCTTATCTCTACCCAGCTCACAAGCTAATTCTTCATCTTCCATATATGCTTGCCTGCTCACCAATTGTACAGGGACTTACATCCTAGGTTTCCTTTCTCCAGATATTGAGATCACCCCCAATAGTCAATTTCTACCTCTCCCCACATATACTCTCATGCACCAAAGATGGTCGTTCTCCTTATCCGCTTTTAGTGTCACTGAACATCTCTGTGGGAGTAACGAAAGGAACGGCAGGGCTAGGAGTCTCCTTACATGAATTTCAAACCCTGCCACAGGATCTCAGCCAGGCCCAGAATCACAGACACCACCTCAGGAACCAAGTGGCGATCCGAGTTTACAGCTAAGAGTGGCTCTTGATTTGTTCTCCTCATAGGGCCTTTAACTATTATCTTTTATGGTCCTAGCCTTTGGTCTTTGCCTCTTCCACCTTTTCACCCAATTCCTGCAGAGCCTACTCCAGGTGTGCACAAATGGAGCTGTCCATAAAATGCTTCACCTACAACAACATTACCAGCCCCTTCCACAACGTCTCCCTCCTCTCTCCACCTTCATTCAGCCTGAAGAAACTACAGAATAGAGACACGGTGGCCTTTCTACATTTTAATAACAAACAAGTCTGGAAGGGTAGGTCTCTGAATGTTAGAGACCTTCATTTAATGTTAGGTCTCAGAGACCTTGACTTACAGACAGAGCCATGTTGGCTGACCTACGCAAACAGAGCCATGCTTGTAACAACAAAAAATACCACAAAAGAGCTACTAGCTTGCTGTCATTCAACATTTCATGTTCAAACAATGCTATCCTGTCTGCACAGCCCCTATAAAAACCTCCTCATCCTCTCTTCAGGACTGGAAGTCTCCTTTAGACATGCAGTCCGGATTGTAGCCATCTTTTGCACAGCCAATATACTGTTGCTCTCTTACAATAAAGCTTTCTTAAGTTGCCTGACTGTGTGCATTCCATTTCCAGCCAACCTATCAAAGAATACAAGTGATTCTCAAGTGACTTTTATATAAATCATGTTGTAATAACATTGGTTTGGAAAGTTTGGTTGAAATATGCTCTAGATTTGAGAGCTGAGGATTTTTCAGTGTAAAGGAATATGCCCCGCAATGTTTGTCTTCAACTTAGAAAAGCAGTCTTTTCTTATATAAGAGCTTATGAAATGAGCTATTTCACTGTCTGCCTCTATTGCTAAAAATCTTTCTTGGTGATTTAGCATTACATTTGGTAACCTATAATATGGAATGCATATGATTCTTTCCTATCTATATCTACGTATCTATGTACGTACGTATCTATCTATGTGTGTGTATCTGACATTTAAATAGATACCCACACATGCATGTGTATATACTCATAAACACACAAAAGAATGTAAAGAAAAACATATTCACACTTATTTGTCTTACCCATCATTTTATGGTTCTAACAGATTACTTGCTATATATTGCAAACAAAATATCTCCAAATATGTGGTAAAAGATCATAGGTTTACAATAAAGAACTAACTATACGTGTCTGTGTCAATCTTGCCCTTCCTGTACAAGTCCAACACATGCCCTCCATCAGTTTTTCTTTTTGAGTTCTTTGGGTGATTAATGTTTATTCTCCAAATACTGCTTCTGTATCTAAACGTTATTCTGCAATTGATGTTATATTTTAACTATTGCCTTCCTCATATGATAGATGAGGATGATCTCCCTTACATCCCCTATCTACTCTTTTGGGTAATTTATTGAATCACTATTCTGATTTGTCAACTATGCAAATTCAAACAAGATACGTACACCTGCATTTCCTATCCCACAAACCAGAGCCAAAATCTCTTGACTTCACATTTCGTTAAGATGAGGACACCTGTAAGGCTCAGGAGGAGGCTGACGCTCGGTAAGTACATGAGTTCTCTCCCTACCCAAGAAGGGTGCTAGAATTCCATTCCCTACTCTGTAGGTCCATTGCTGTGACTCCTCTGCCCCACAAAAAGGAAGTTCTGTCATGAAATTTAAATGAATTATCTGTCTTTCATGAATTTATTACATCTGGAATATTTTTCTAAGCTCTCAATAATTATATATTCCATTGAATCTGATTTTTATCTCTGGACCACATTTTCCAAAAATGTCATCTTCTACTGGTTTTCTTGGTACTTATACTAACTCATTTCAGTATTTCCTGGATTCCTTAGTGTCCTCAAATTCATACATTTTGACATACATTTATACATGTAAATAGCTTCTAATATTTTAATATTTTAGATTTAGAGAAGAGCTACAAAAATAGTACACAGTGCCCTTATTTCCATTAGCTAGAATTTCCTAATGTTAGCATGATCAAAATTAAGAAGTAAACATTTTACCCGAGGGTAAGGGGGGAGGGGAGTGGTAGATAAGGGTAAAAGGGATCAAATATATGGTGATGGAAGGTGAACACACAATGGAATTTATAGATGATGTAATACAGAATTGTACACCTGAAATCCATGTAACTTTACTAACAATTGTCACCCAAACAAACTTCAATTAAAAAAAAGAAATAAACATTGGTACAATACTGTTTTCTAAACTCGAGACTTTATTTGGATTTCACCAGTTTCCCCTAAAGTGTTGTCTTTCTGTTTCAAGATCCAGTCCAATCCAATCTTTGATTGCCATAGTTCTCCTCTAATCTGTAATAGTTCCTCAGATTTTCCTTGACTTTCAAGACTTTGACACATGTTAAGCGTAATTCTCAGCTATTTTATAGGCAGCTCCTCAATTTTGATTTTGTCTGATATATCCTTATAAGTACAATACAGTTATGGGTTTTTGAGATGACTATCAGAGAGGTGACACGCCCTTCTCACTGCACAATTTCAGGGAGGGCATGATGTAAATCTGTATTATTACTGGTTATGTTAAACTTGGTCATTTTATTAACGTAATGTCTACCATGTTTTTTCATTGAGAAGTTCCTTTTTCCCCCTTGATAAATAATATTTAATGGAGATACTTTACGACTGAAAGATACTATTTTTCCTTAAATTTTTGACCTGCTGATTTTTTTGTTAAATCTTATCCAGATATCATATCCTTCAAGGCAGCATGCTGATCCTCTTAGTAATTCAAGTACTTCCCTGCCCCTCAACTAAGGATAGATTGTCTTGTTCTCTTCTCCAGCTGCAATCTCTTTTCACTAGTATTCTAAGAGCAAAGTGTTTGGTTCCCCTGCCCCACAGATCAAGGCTCCTATTCAAAAGAGGAGGTAGAGAGAAAGTGTCCCAGTGGAGTTCAATGCTCCTTCTACAGAGGCGCTCTTCCCCATCACGTTTTTCACCAGGAGAAGCATTTCTTAGGATTCTCCAGCTCTTGTGTGAGTGCCTCCCAGGGTTCATGGAGAAAAAACCATGCGAAAGGATGCAGATTTCATTTCCCTGTGATTTGTTCCCAAGTTCTGATATCTCTCTCATTATTTTCAGGCTCACTCATATTCTTTCACTTATATTCAAATATCTGATTGTACACATTTAAGAACAAAGAAACAAAAATATTTATTGCAAGCTCTATCTGTGGAGAAGGGGCTTGTGCATGACAGGCCCCACCTCAGAATGAGCATTTAAGACATAAGACAAAAATTCCTTCAGACCCTTTTTTCCTTTACTTTGCCTTCCACAATATCAGAAATTAAGTTTTTACACTATAAGTTTTGCTCTATTCCACTCCTACTAAAAAATCTTTTCATAGCCCTCTGTTGGTGAGGCGAGGCGAGGCGAGGCAAAAAAGCCATGACGTGACATCTCATTGTGATTTTCATTTTCATTTCTGTGATAATTAGTGATGTTGAGTATTTTTTCATATGTCTATTAGCCATCTGTATGTCCTTTTTGGAGAAATGTCTATTCAGGTCCTCCGCCCGTTTTTTAATTGGATTGTTTGTTTTTTTGTTGTTGAGTTGTATGAGTTCCTTACGTATTTTGGGTATTAGTCCCTTATCAGAGGTGTTGTTTACAAAAGTCTTCTCCCATTTGGTTGGTTGCCTCTTTATTTTGCCAATGGTTTCTTTTGCTGTGCAGAGGCTCTTTAGTTTGCTATAGTCCCATTCATTTATTTTAGCTTTTACTTCCCTTGCCTTTGGAGTCAAATTCATAAAATGCTCTTTGAACCCAAAGCCCATAAGTTTAGTACCTATGTTTTCTTCTATGCAATTTACTGTTTCAGATCTTATATTTAGGACTTTGATCCGTTTTGAGTAATTTTGCTACATGGTGACAGATAACAGTCTAGTTTCATTCTTTTGCACCTGGCTTTCCAACTCTCCCAGCATCATTTATCGAAGAGGCTGTCTTTTCTCCTTTGCACGTTTTTGGCTTCTTTGTCAAAAATCATCTCCCCATATTTATGTGGGTTTATTTCTGGGTTTTCAATTCTATTCCATTGGTATAGGTGCTCCGATGTTCATTGCAGCACTGGAAACAACCAAAGTGTCCTTCGGTAGATAAATGGATAAAGAAATTGTGGTGTATATACACAATGGAATGCTATTCTGCCATAAGAAAAGATGAAATAGTGCCATTTGCGACAACATGGATGGAACTTGAGATTATTATGCTAAGCAAAATAAGTCAGACAGAAAAAGTCGAGAACTATATGATTCCACTGATATGTGGGATCTGAAAGCAACAAAGAACAAGACAGACAAATAAACAAAAACTCATAGACACAGACAATAGTTTAGTGGTTACCAGAGGGTAAGCAGGGAGATGGGTGGTAGATGAGGGTAAAAGGATCAAATATGTGGTGATGGAAGGAGAAGTGACTCTGGGTGGTATCACACAATGTGATATATGGATGATGTAATACAGAAATGTACCCTTGTATAGAGCATATAAAATGTATCACATATGTCGGATTGAGGTGTGCAAAACAAGTTGTTTACTGGTAGGAACAGGACTATGGCTGCACATGTGTGAGACTGATAAGAGTAAAGTGAAAGTAAACGTGTTTATGTTTAGAGCATAAACATGTAAGTCAGCATGATTATATTTATGTGTGAAACTGAGCATAACAAAATTGAGTGGTAAACGTGTTCACTAAAACAACTTCTGGTTCTCACCTAAGAGGAAACAAGTCCAAGGAAGAGAGGACAAAAGCAGAGTTCAAGAGCAATACTATGAGTGGTCTGACTGGGAGCAAAGACCCTCTGCGAGGCTCTGAACCAGACAGTCCGGAATGATCCACTGCGATGTTCCTCTGGGAAATCCGACAGTCCTCTGTGGGGTGCAAGCCACAATACTCCGGGACTCTCTGAAGTTCTTCCTTGCAAGACCATCTTGCCTCAGACCTGTCCGGGGCCCTGCCGTCTCTCCTGGACCAGCGACCTTCTCCACCTCAATTGACCCTGCGACATGGTTCATTATTAAATTCTATTCTATTCTGCATAATCTTCTCTGCTTAGGAGAGCATTGGCCTCTGGAGGGACATTGGTACCAAAATAAAGCTGTGCTACTCACTCTACCTGAACCTGTGTGAAAGGACTTTGTTCCCAACTTACGTCACGAGTACCACACAGTGACATACGGCCCGGTGGAGGGGTTAATGTCCTCTTGACTTTCGGGAAGAGACTGAAATGTCACTTACAGGCACTCATGACAACCCTTGAAACCTATGTAATTTTATTTTATTTATTTTATCTTATTTTTTAAATTTATTGGGGTGACAATTCTTAGTGAAATAACATAGATTTCAGGTGTACAATTCTGTATTATATCATCTATAAATCCCATTGTGTGTTCACCACCCAGAGTCAATTCTCCTTCCATCACCATATATTTCATCCCCCTTACCCTCATCTCCCTCCCCTCAACCCCTTACCCTCTGGTAACCACTAAACTATTGTCTGTATCTATGAGTTCTTGATTCTCATTTGTTTGTCTTGTTCTTTTGTTGTTTTTGGTTTATATACCACATATCACTGAAATCATAGGGTTCTCTGCTTTTTCTGTCTGACTCATTTCGCTTAGCATTATACTCTCAAGATCCATCCATGTTGTCACAAATGGTCCTATTTCATCTTTCTTACCGCCGAATAGTATTCCATTGTGTATATATACCACAATTTATTTATCCATTCATCTATCGAAGGACATTTTGGTTGTTTCCATGTCTTGGCCACCATAAACCAAGCTGCAGTGAACATTGGAGCAACGTGTCTTTATGTGTAAATTTTTTCAAATTTTGGGGGTAGATACCCAGGGGGGGGATTGCTGGGTCATATGGTAATTCTATTCGTAATTTTTTGAGGAACCTCCACACTGCCTTCCATAGCGGCTGCACCAGTCTGCACTCCCACCAACAGTGTATGAGGGTTCCTTTTTCTCCACAGCCTCTCCAACACTTGTTAGTATTTGTCTCGTTGATGATAGCCATTCTGACTGGGGTGAGGTGATATCTCATTGTGGTTTTTATTTGCATTTCTCTGATGATTAGTGATGTTGAGCATTTTTTCATATGTCTATTTGCCATTTGTAAGTCCTCTTTAGAGAAATGTCTCTTCAGGTCCTCTGCCCAATTTTCAATTGGGTTGTTTGCTTTCTTTGTTGTTGAGCTTCATGAGTTCTTTGTATATTTTGGATATTAGCCCATTATCGGAGGCACTGTTTGCAAAAATCTTCTCCCTTTCAGTTGGTTGCCTCTATTTTGTCGATGGTTTCTTTTGCTGTGCGGAAGCTTTTAATTTCATATAGTCCCATTTGTTTATTTTAGCTTTTACTTCTATTGCCATTGGAGTCAAATTCATAAAATGCTCTTTGAACCCAAGATCCATAAGTTTAGTACCTATGTTTTCTTCTATGCAGTTCATTGTGTCAGGTCTTATGCTTAAGTCTTTGATCCATTTTGAATTAATTTTGGTACATGGTGACAGATAGCAGTCCAGTTTCATTCTTTTGCACGTGGCTATCCAATTCTCCCAGCACCATTTATTGAAGAGGCTGTCTTTCCTCCATTGTATGTTTTTAGCTTCTTTGTCAAAAATTATCTGTCCATATTTATGTGGTTTTATTTCTGGGTTCTCAATTCTATTCCATTGGTCTATGTGTCTGTTTTTCTGCCAATGCCATGCTGTTTTGATTATTGTAGCCCTGTAGTACAAGCTAAAGTCAGGGAGTGCGATACCTCCAGTATTGTTCTATTTTCTTAAGATTGCTTTGGCTATTCGGGGTCTTTTGGGGATCCAAACAACTCTGATGATTTTTTGTTCTATTTCTTTAAAAAATGCCATTGGGATTTTGATGGGGATTGCATTAAATCTGTATATTGCTTTGGGTAATATGGTCATTTTAACTATGTTGATTCTTCCAATCCATGAGCACGAAATGTCTTTCCATTTCTTTGTGTCTTCTTCAATTTCTTTCATAAATGTCTTATAATTTTCAGCATATAAATCCTTCACATCCTTGGTTAAGTTTATTCCTAGCTATTTTATTCTTTTTGCTTCAATTGCAAAGGGAATTGTTTTTTGTATTTCTTTTTCTGAGATTTCATTGTTAGTATATAGGAATGCAATGGAGTTTTGTACGTTGATTTTGTAGCCAGCAACTTTACTCTATTCATTGATTGTTTCTAACAGCTTTTTGGTGGAGTCTTTAGGGTTTTCTATGTATAGCATGATGTCATCTGCAAAGAGTAATATTTTAACTTCTTCATTCCCAATTTGGACGCCTTTTATATCTGAGCTGAGCTGAGCTGAGCTGAGCTGAGCTCAGCTGACCTGAGCTGACCTGAGCTGAGCTGAGCTGTGCTGAGCTGAGCTGAGCTGAGCTGACCTGAGCTGACCTGAGCTGAGCTGAGCTGTGCTGAGCTGTGCTGAGCTGAGCTGAGATGAGCTGTGCTGTGCTGTGCTGAGCTGTCCTGTGCTGTGCTGAGCTGTGCTGAGCTGAGCTGAGCTGAGCTGAGCTGAGCTGTGCTGAGCTGTGCTGAGCTGACCTGAGCTGAGCTGAGCTGAGATGTGCTGTGCTGTGCTGAGCTGTGCTGTGCTGAGCTGAGCTGAGCTGAGCTGTGCTGAGCTGTGCTGAGCTGAGCTGTGTGAAACCGTGCTGAACTGCTAGCAGGTGTTGTTTTGTGTAATGTTGAACCTTTGACTTCCTTGAGTGGTTTGTGCTCCCAGCAAGGCAAAACTTGCTACTTTGAGAACACAGAATTGACAAGGTCAGGAAGTAGGGAGCTGGCCAGGAAACCAGCCCTTGTGTATTACCTATATTGTAACTATTAGATTGCATACAGTTCTGTTACTTTTTTGAGGCCCAGAGTATATAAGCTGCAAAAATAAACTTGGGGTGAGGCATTCTACTTAGAACTGAGGCATTCTACTTAGAACTGCAGGAGTCTACTTAGAATTGCCTGCCCTCCCGATCCCATCTTTGTTGCTCTTCTTTTTTTCTCAATCCTCACTCCCCACTTCAGGGACTGTTCCTCTCGTCGGCAGGCACCCACACTGAGCTGTGCTGAGCTGTGCTGAGCTGAGCTGAGCTGAGCTGAGCTGTGCTGAGCTGAGCTGAGCTGTGCTGTGCTGAGCTGAGCTGAGCTGTGCTGTGCTGAGCTGAGCTGAGCTGTGCTGAGCTGAGTTGTGCTGTGCTGAGCTGAGCTGTGCTGTGCTGAGTTGTGCTGAGCTGTGCTGACATGAGCTGAGCGGAGCTGTCCTGTGCTGTGCTGAGCTGAGCTGAGCTGAGCTGTGCTGAGCTGAGCTGAGCTGTGCTGAGCTGAGTTGTGCTGTGTTGAGCTGAGCTGAGCTGTGCTGTGCTGAGCTGTGCTGAGCTGTGCTGAGATGAGCTGTGATGAGATGAGCTGTGCTGAGCTGAGCTGAGCGGAGCTGTCCTGTGCTGTGCTAAGCTGAGCTGAGCTGAGCTGTGAAGAGCTGAGCTGAGCTGTGGTGAGCTGAGCTGAGCTGAGCTGAGCTGTGCTGAGCTGAGCTGAGCTGTGCTGAGCTGAGTTGTGCTGTGTTGAGCTGAGCTGAGCTGTGCTGTGCTGAGCTGTGCTGAGCTGTGCTGAGCTGTGCTGAGATGAGCTGTGATGAGATGAGCTGTGCTGAGCTGAGCTGAGCGGAGCTGTCCTGTGCTGTGCTAAGCTGAGCTGAGCTGAGCTGTGCTGTGCTGAGCTGTGCTGAGCTGTGCTGAGATGAGCTGTGCTGAGCTGTGCTGAGCTGAGCTGAGATGAGCTGTGATGAGATGAGCTGAGCTGTGCTGAGCTGAGTTGTGCTGTGTTGAGCTGAGCTGAGCTGTGCTGTTCTGAGCTGTGCTGAGCTGTGATGAGCTGTGCTGAGATGAGCTGTGATGAGATGAGCTGTGCTGAGCTGAGCTGAGCGGAGCTGTCCTGTGCTGTGCTGAGCTGAGCTGTGCTGTGCTGAGCTGTGCTGAGCTGTGCTGAGATGAGCTGTGCTGAGCTGTGCTGAGCTGAGCTGAGCGGACCTGTCCTGTGCTGTGCTGAGCTGAGCTGAGCTGAGCTGAGCTGAGCTGAGTTGAGTTGAGCTGAGCTGTGCTGAGCTGTGCTGAGCTGAGCTGAGCTGTGCTGTGCTGAGCTGAGCTGAGCTGTGGTGAGCTGAGCTGAGCTGAGCAGAGCTGTGCTGTGCTGTTCTGTGCTGAGCTGTCCTGTGCTGAGCTGGGCTGAGCTGTGCTGACCTGAGTTGAGCTGAGCTGAGCTGTGCTGTACTGTGCTCTGCCGAACTAAATTTAGCTGTGCTGAGCTGAGCTAAGCTGTGCTGTGGTGAGCTGAGCTGAGCTGAGCTGAGCTGAGCTGAGCTGAGCTGTGCTGTGCTATGCTGAGCTGAGCTGAGCTGAGCTGAGCTGAGCTGTGCTGTGCTGAGCTGAGCTGAGCTGAGCTGTGCTGTGCTGTGCTTTGCTGTGCTGAGCTGAGCTGAGCTGAGCTGAGCTGTGGTAAGCTGAGCTGAGCTGAGCTGAGCTGTGCTGTGCTGTGCTGAGCTGAGCTGAGCTGTGCTGAGCTGAGCTGTGCTGTGCTGAGCTGAGCTGAGCTGTGCTGTGCTGAGCTGTGCTGAGCTGTGCTGAGCTGAGCTGTGCTGAGCTGTGCTGAGCTCAGCTGAGCTGTGCTGTGCTGAGCTGAGCTGAGCTGTGGTGAGCTGAGCTGAGCTGAGCTGAGCTGAGCTGAGCTGTGCTGTACTGTGCTGAGCGGTTCTGTGCTGAGCTGTGCTGGGTTGAGATGTGCTGGGTTGAGCTGTGCTGTGCTGAGCTGAGCTGAGCTGAGCTGTGCTGTGCTGAGCTGAGCTGAGCGGAGATGTCCTGTGCTGTGCTGAGCTGAGATGAGCTGAGCTGAGCTGGGCTGTGCTGAGCTGTGCTGAGCTGAGCTGAGCTGTGCTGTGTTGAGCTGAGCTGAGCTGAGCTGTGGTGAGCTGAGCTGAGCTGAGGTGAGCTGTGCTGTGCTGAGCTGTGCTGTGCTGAGCTGTGCTGGTTTGAGCTGTGCTGTGCTGAGCTGAGGTGAGCTGAGCTGTGCTGTGCTGAGCTGTGCTGAGCTGAGATGAGCTGAGCTGAGCTGTGCTGTGCTGAGCTGAGCTGAGCTGAGCTGTGGTGAGCTGAGCTGAGCTGAGCTGAGCTGAGCTGAGCTGTGCTGTGCTGAGCTGTGCTGTGCTGAGCTGTGCTGGTTTGAGCTGTGCTGTGCTGAGCTGAGGTGAGCTGAGCTGTGCTGTGCTGAGCTGTGCTGAGCTGAGATGAGCTGAGCTGAGCTGTGCTGTGCTGAGCTGAGCTGAGCTGAGCTGTGGTGAGCTGAGCTGAGCTGAGCTTAGCTGAGCTGTGCTGTGCTGAGCTGTGCTGTGCTGAGCTGTGCTGGTTTGAGCTGTGCTGTGCTGAGCTGAGCTGAGCTGAGCTGTGCTGAGCTGAGCTGAGCTGAGCTGAGCTGTGCTGTGCTGAGCTGAGCTGAGCTGTGGTGAGCTGAGCTGAGCTGAGCTGAGCTGTGGGGAGCTGAGCTGAGCTGAGCTGTGCTGAGCTGTGCTGTGCTGAGCTGTGCTGGGCTGAGCTGAGCTGTGCTGAGCTGAGCTGAGCTGTGCTGAGCTGAGCTGTGCTGTGCTGAGCTGAGCTGTGCTGTGCTGAGTTGTGCTGAGCTGTGCTGAGATGAGTTGAGCGGAGCTGTCCTGTGCTGTGCTGAGCTGAGCTGAGCTGTGCTGAGCTGAGTTGTGCTGTGCTGAGCTGAGCTGTGCTGTGCTGAGTTGTGCTGAGCTGTGCTGAGATGAGCTGAGCGGAGCTGTCCTGTGCTGTGCTGAGCTGAGCTGAGCTGAGCTGAGCTGAGCTGAGCTGAGCTGTGCTGAGCTGAGTTGTGCTGTGTTGAGCTGAGCTGAGCTGTGCTGTGCTGAGCTGTGCTGAGCTGTGCTGAGATGAGCTGTGATGAGATGAGCTGTGCTGAGCTGAGCTGAGCGGAGCTGTCCTGTGCTGTGCTAAGCTGAGCTGAGCTGAGCTGTGAAGAGCTGAGCTGAGCTGTGGTGAGCTGAGCTGAGCTGAGCTGAGCTGAGCTGTGCTGAGCTGAGCTGAGCTGTGCTGAGCTGAGTTGTGCTGTGTTGAGCTGAGCTGAGATGAGCTGTGATGAGATGAGCTGAGCTGTGCTGAGCTGAGTTGTGCTGTGTTGAGCTGAGCTGAGCTGTGCTGTTCTGAGCTGTGCTGAGCTGTGATGAGCTGTGCTGAGATGAGCGGTGATGAGATGAGCTGTGCTGAGCTGAGCTGAGCGGAGCTGTCCTGTGCTGTGCTGAGCTGAGCTGTGCTGTGCTGAGCTGTGCTGAGCTGTGCTGAGATGAGCTGTGCTGAGCTGTGCTGAGCTGAGCTGAGCGGACCTGTCCTGTGCTGTGCTGAGCTGAGCTGAGCTGAGTTGAGCTGAGCTGTGCTGAGCTGTGCTGAGCTGAGCTGAGCTGTGCTGTGCTGAGCTGAGCTGAGCTGTGGTGAGCTGAGCTGAGCTGAGCAGAGCTGTGCTGTGCTGTTCCGTGCTGAGCTGTCCTGTGCTGAGCTGGGCTGAGCTGTGCTGACCTGAGTTGAGCTGAGCTGAGCTGTGCTGTACTGTGCTCTGCCGAACTAAATTTAGCTGTGCTGAGCTGAGCTAAGCTGTGCTGTGGTGAGCTGAGCTGAGCTGAGCTGAGCTGAGCTGAGCTGTGCTGTGCTGAGCTGAGCTGAGCTGAGCTGTGCTGTGCTGTGCTTTGCTGTGCTGAGCTGAGCTGAGCTGAGCTGAGCTGTGGTAAGCTGAGCTGAGCTGAGCTGAGCTGTGCTGTGCTGTGCTGAGCTGAGCTGAGCTGTGGTGAGCTGAGCTGTGCTGTGCTGAGCTGAGCTGAGCTGTGCTGTGCTGAGCTGTGCTGAGCTGTGCTGAGCTGAGCTGTGCTGAGCTGTGCTGAGCTCAGCTGAGCTGTGCTGTGCTGAGCTGAGCTGAGCTGTGGTGAGCTGAGCTGAGCTGTGCTGTACTGTGCTGAGCTGTTCTGTGCTGAGCTGTGCTGGGTTGATCTGTGCTGGGTTGAGCTGTGCTGTGCTGAGCTGAGCTGAGCTGAGCTGTGCTGTGCTGAGCTGAGCTGAGCGGAGATGTCCTGTGCTGTGCTGAGCTGAGCTGAGATGAGCTGAGCTGAGCTGGGCTGTGCTGAGCTGTGCTGAGCTGAGCTGAGCTGTGCTGTGTTGAGCTGAGCTGAGCTGAGCTGTGGTGAGCTGAGCTGAGCTGAGCTGAGCTGTGCTGTGCTGAGCTGTGCTGTGCTGAGCTGTGCTGGTTTGAGCTGTGCTGTGCTGAGTTGAGATGAGCTGTGCTGAGCTGTGCTGAGCTGAGCTGAGATGAGCTGTGATGAGATGAGCTGAGCTGTGCTGAGCTGAGTTGTGCTGTGTTGAGCTGAGCTGAGCTGTGCTGTTCTGAGCTGTGCTGAGCTGTGATGAGCTGTGCTGAGATGAGCTGTGATGAGATGAGCTGAGCTGAGCTGAGCTGTGCTGTGCTGTGCTGAGCTGAGCTGAGCTGTGCTGAGCTGAGCTGTGCTGTGCTGAGCTGAGCTGAGCTGTGCTGTGCTGAGCTGTGCTGAGCTGGGTTGTGCTGTGTTGAGCTGAGCTGAGCTGTGCTGTGCTGAGCTGTGCTGAGCTGTGCTGAGATGAGCTGTGATGAGATGAGCTGTGCTGAGCTGAGCTGAGCGGAGCTGTCCTGTGCTGTGCTAAGCTGAGCTGAGCTGAGCTGAGCTGTGAAGAGCTGAGCTGAGCTGTGGTGAGCTGAGCTGAGCTGAGCTGAGCTGTGCTGAGATGAGCTGAGCTGTGCTGAGCTGAGTTGTGCTGTGTTGAGCTGAGCTGAGCTGTGCTGTGCTGAGCTGTGCTGAGCTGTGCTGAGCTGTGCTGAGATGAGCTGTGATGAGATGAGCTGTGCTGAGCTGAGCTGAGCGGAGCTGTCCTGTGCTGTGCTAAGCTGAGCTGAGCTGAGCTGTGCTGTGCTGAGCTGTGCTGAGCTGTGCTGAGATGAGCTGTGCTGAGCTGTGCTGAGCTGAGCTGAGATGAGCTGTGATGAGATGAGCTGAGCTGTGCTGAGCTGAGTTGTGCTGTGTTGAGCTGAGCTGAGCTGTGCTGTTCTGAGCTGTGCTGAGCTGTGATGAGCTGTGCTGAGATGAGCTGTGATGAGATGAGCTGTGCTGAGCTGAGCTGAGCGGAGCTGTCCTGTGCTGTGCTGAGCTGAGCTGTGCTGTGCTGAGCTGTGCTGAGCTGTGCTGAGATGAGCTGTGCTGAGCTGTGCTGAGCTGAGCTGAGCGGACCTGTCCTGTGCTGTGCTGAGCTGAGCTGAGCTGAGTTGAGCTGAGCTGTGCTGAGCTGTGCTGAGCTGAGCTGAGCTGTGCTGTGCTGAGCTGAGCTGAGCTGTGGTGAGCTGAGCTGAGCTGAGCAGAGCTGTGCTGTGCTGCTCCGTGCTGAGCTGTCCTGTGCTGAGCTGGGCTGAGCTGTGCTGACCTGAGTTGAGCTGAGCTGAGCTGTGCTGTACTGTGCTCTGCCGAACTAAATTTAGCTGTGCTGAGCTGAGCTAAGCTGTGCTGTGGTGAGCTGAGCTGAGCTGAGCTGAGCTGAGCTGAGCTGTGCTGTGCTGTGCTGAGCTGAGCTGAGCTGAGCTGAGCTGAGCTGAGCTGAGCTGTGCTGTGCTGAGCTGAGCTGAGCTGAGCTGTGCTGTGCTGTGCTTTGCTGTGCTGAGCTGAGCTGAGCTGAGCTGAGCTGAGCTGTGGTAAGCTGAGCTGAGCTGAGCTGAGCTGTGCTGTGCTGTGCTGAGCTGAGCTGAGCTGTGCTGTGCTGAGCTGAGCTGAGCTGTGCTGTGCTGAGCTGTGCTGAGCTGTGCTGAGCTGAGCTGTGCTGAGCTGTGCTGAGCTCAGCTGAGCTGTGCTGTGCTGAGCTGAGCTGAGCTGTGGTGAGCTGAGCTGAGCTGAGCTGAGCTGAGCTGAGCTGAGCTGTGCTGTACTGTGCTGAGCTGTTCTGTGCTGAGCTGTGCTGGGTTGAGCTGTGCTGGGTTGAGCTGTGCTGTGCTGAGCTGAGCTGAGCTGAGCTGTGCTGTGCTGAGCTGAGCTGAGCGGAGATGTCCTGTGCTGTGCTGAGCTGAGATGAGCTGAGCTGAGCTGGGCTGTGCTGAGCTGTGCTGAGCTGAGCTGAGCTGTGCTGTGTTGAGCTGAGCTGAGCTGAGCTGTGGTGAGCTGAGCTGAGCTGAGCTGAGCTGTGCTGTGCTGAGCTGTGCTGTGCTGAGCTGTGCTGGTTTGAGCTGTGCTGTGCTGAGCTGAGGTGAGCTGAGCTGTGCTGTGCTGAGCTGTGCTGAGCTGAGATGAGCTGAGCTGAGCTGTGCTGTGCTGAGCTGAGCTGAGCTGAGCTGTGGTGAGCTGAGCTGAGCTGAGCTGAGCTGAGCTGTGCTGTGCTGAGCTGTGCTGTGCTGAGCTGTGCTGGTTTGAGCTGTGCTGTGCTGAGCTGAGGTGAGCTGAGCTGTGCTGTGCTGAGCTGTGCTGAGCTGAGATGAGCTGAGCTGAGCTGTGCTGTGCTGAGCTGAGCTGAGCTGAGCTGTGGTGAGCTGAGCTGAGCTGAGCTGAGCTGAGCTGTGCTGTGCTGAGCTGTGCTGTGCTGAGCTGTGCTGGTTTGAGCTGTGCTGTGCTGAGCTGAGCTGAGCTGAGCTGTGCTGAGCTGAGCTGAGCTGAGCTGAGCTGTGCTGTGCTGAGCTGAGCTGAGCTGTGGTGAGCTGAGCTGAGCTGAGCTGAGCTGTGGGGAGCTGAGCTGAGCTGAGCTGTGCTGAGCTGTGCTGTGCTGAGCTGTGCTGGGCTGAGCTGTGCTGTGCTGAGCTGAGCTGAGCTGTGCTGTGCTGAGCTGTGCTGAGCAGGACAGCTCAGCTCAGCTCAGCTCAGCTCAGCTCAGCTCAGCTCAGCTCACCTCACCTCACCTCACCTCAGGTCAGCTCAGCTCAGCACAGGACAGCTCAGCACAGCACAGCACAGCACAGCTCAGCTCAGCTCACCACAGCTCAGCTCAGCTCAGCTCAGCTCAGCTCAGCACAGCTCAGCTCAGCTCAGCTCAGCTCAGCACAGCTCAGCACAGCTCACCTCACCACAGCTCAGCTCAGCTCAGCACAGCTCAGCTCAGCTCAGCTCAGCACAGCATAGGACAGCTAAGCTCAGCTCAGCTCAGCTCAGCTCACCACAGCTCAGCTCAGCACAGCACAGCTCAGCTCAGCTCAGCACAGCTCAGCTCAGCTCAGCACAGCTCAGCATAGCTCAGCTCAGCACAGCTCAGCTCAGCTCAGCACAGCACAGCTCAGCTCAGCTCAGCTCAGCTCAGCTCAGCTCAGCTCAGCACAGCTCAGCACAGCTCAGCACAGCACAGCTCAGCACAGGACAGCTCAGCTCAGCACAGCTCAGCTCAGCTCAGCTCAGCTCACCACAGCTCAGCTCAGCTCAGCACAGCTCAGCTCAGCTCAGCTCAGCTCAGCTCAGCACAGCTCAGCACAGCTCAGCTCAGCACAGCTCAGCACAGCTCAGCTCACCACAGCTCAGCTCAGCTCAGCACAGCTCAACTCAGCTCAGCTCAGCACAGCATAGGACAGCTAAGCTCAGCTCAGCTCAGCTCAGCTTAGCTCAGCACAGCTCAGCTCAGCACAGCTCAGCTCAGCTCAGCTCAGCTCAGGTCAGCACAGCACAGGACAGCTCAGCACAACACAGCACAGCTCAGCTCAGTACAGCACAGCACAGCTCAACTCAGCTCAGCTCAGCACAGCACAGGACAGCTCAGCACAACACAGCACAGCTCAGCTCAGTACAGCACAGCACAGCACAGCTCAGCACAGCTCAGCACAGCACAGCTCAGCTCAGCGCAGCACAGCACAGCTCAGCCTCCATGCGTCTGTCCCAGTCCATGACCCAGCCTGTGCGTCCCTCCTTTCGCCCCCCCAACTCACAACCCCTGTCTCTCTGGCTTCTGTCACCGCCAGGGTAGTGGCAGATGCCCCATGGAGCCACGGGTGGCGCAAAGGGGCCTCGACGTGGGTAAGGATTAACCCGCTGCCCTTACCCGCGACGTCCTGAGGAGGCGGAGAGCAGGCTGGAGGCGTGGCAATGCTGGAGCCGGCCAGCGGGGAGAGGGGAGAGGCTCGCCGCAGGCCAAGGCAGTGCCGGTCCTTGGCACCTCGGGGTTCTTGTCACAGGGGTGACAATCTTACTGCCTGCACCAGGGCCCAGAGACAGAGGCCCCAGTTGTCCCCGGACCGCAGGCCGAGGAGACGCCCAGCCGCCCCACCCCACCAGAGGCCTTTGTCTCTGCTGGCAGGCACCGCGGCCCCTCCCCCAGTTCCCTTCCTTCTTTCAGGAGAGCCCTGCGCCCTCGGTTCCCCCCGGCCAGCCGCGGCGGCCCCTGGCGCACAGCCACAAAAGAGACCCGACAAACCAGTGGAATGAGGGAGCGCCACACTTGCGTGCACGCGTGGCCCGCGCCCCGGGGCTCCAGGACTGACCACCACAGAGGAAAAGCAGGCAGGCCGGCAGGCACACAACCCACAGGAGGAGGGTGCCTGTCCCTGAGCCTCTCCTCCCGCGTGCGGGACCCCATGCGTGCCTCGGACCCCACCGGCACTCCGCAGATCCTGGAGGCCTGCCCGGGGGTCCCAGGTTGACTGCCCACCCCCCGGGCACTGCCTGCTTAAGGGAGCCCAGCCCCGGGCGCCACAGCACTCCGGTGGGGGAGCTGCCACTTCAACACAGCCTCCGTGCGTCTGTCCCAGTCCGTGACCCAGCCTGGGCGTCGCCCCCAACTCCCAACCCCTGTCTGTCTGGCTTCCGTCACCGCCAGGGTAGTCGCAGAGGCCCCGTGGAGCCACGGGTGGCGCGAAGGGGCCTCGCTGTGGGTAAGGAGTAACCCGCTGCCCTCGCCGGCGACGTCCTGAGGAGGCGGGGAGCAGGCGGGAGGCGTGGCAATGCTGGAGCCGGCCAGCGGGGAGAGGGGAGAGGCTCGCCGCCTGCGCTGCCCAACAAGCTGGCGCGCGCTCACCACGCAGGCTGGGCGGCAGCTCTTGGGGCGCCAGGAGCCCGGTCCCAGCGTCTACGGCCATACCACCCTGCACGCGCCCGATCTCCGCTGATCTCGCAGCCAAGCAGGGTCGGGCCTGGTTAGTACTTGGATGGGAGACCGCCTGGGAATACCGGGTGCTCTAGGCTTTTGCCCGCCACTTCTTTTGCGGCCGCCACGCCCCTGGACCCTCTGTTGCCGCCAACACCGCCGCGGGACCCCTGGCCAGCGGGGCTGGGCGGGGTGGGGGGGTGGGTAGTGGGAGGGTGGGGTCCGTGCCGCCGCCGAGACCTACAGCCTCGCAGACCCGGACTCACGCCAGGCGCCTCGGCCCGGTCTGCCCCCCACAGCCCCTTCTATATCCTCTTTTTTCCCCGCAAGCGCAAGCGGTCAACCGGCAGCCCTTCGCCGCGCCCACTTCGCCGCCCCCAAAGCCCAAGCCCAGGGCTGCCTGCCGGCACCCGCCTCCAAACTGCCTCGGGCGGCTTTCTCCAGCCAAGGCAGTGCGGCTCCTTGGCACCTCCGGGTCCTTACTCCTGAACCAACCCGTACCCCTGATCCTAATTCTAGCCCTACCCCGGACCCTACCCGTACCCCTACCCCTGACCCTACGCCTACCTTTACAACTGACCCAAACCCTACCCCTGAACCTACCCTATCCCTACCCCTGAGCCAACACTTACCCTGGCCAGACCCTACCCCCACTCCTACCCCTGACCCTACTTCTAACCCTGACCCTACTCCTACCCCTATCCCTACTCTACCCCTACCTATACTCTGACCCTACCCCTAACCGTACCGCTGACCCTACCCTTACCTCTACCCTGATCCTACCCCTACCCCTGACCCAACCCCTACCCCTGACCGAACCGCTACACCTGACCCTAACTCTAGCCCTAAACCTGACCCAAACCCTACCCCTGACCCTACCCCTACCCCTACTTGACCCTACCCCTATCCCTACACCTGACCCAACACTTACCCCTGAACCTAACCCTACCCCTACACCTGACCCTACCCCTACCCCTACCCCTGACTGAACCCCTACCCCTACCCCTGACCCAAACACTAACCCACACCTGACGCAACCCCTAACCCTGATTCTAAATTTACCCGTCCCCTTGACCCTACCCCTACCCCTATCCCTGACCAAACCCCTACCCTTGACCATACCCTTACCCCTAATCCCTGACCATTCCCCTACCCCTGAACCAACCCCTGTTCCTACCCCTGATCCTACCCCTACACCTACCCCTCACCATTACCCTACCCATAGCCCTGACCCTACCCCTACTCCTGACCCAAACCTACCCCTGACCCTACCCTTACCCATATCCACCCATCCCCTACCCCAGACCCTATCCATGCCCTTGACCCTACTCCTACACCTGAACCTACCCCTAACACTACAACTAACCCTACCCCTACCTCTGACTCTAACCCTACCCCTACCTCTAACCCTACCACTAGCCCTTACCCTACCCCTACCACAAACCCTACCCGTACCCCTGACCCTACCCCTACACCTGACCCTGCCCATTACCATGACCCTATCCCTTCTCCTACCCCTGAACCTACCCCTACCCTGACGTTACACTTAACACTACTCCTGACCCAACCCCTACCCCAGACTTACCCCTACCCCTACCCCTGACCCTACCCCTACCCCTGACGAAAACCCTAACCCTGACCCTACCCTTACCCATACACTTGACCCATCCACTCCCCCTGACCCTATCCCTACCCTTGATCCTACCCCTACACCTGACCCTACCCCTACCCCTACCTCTGACCCTACCCCTGCACCTGACCCTAACCCTACACCTATCCCTGACCCTACCCCTACCACAGACTCTAACTCTACCCCTACCCCTGACCCTATCTCTACGCGTGACCAAACCCGTCCCTGACCCTACCCCTTCCGCTTCCCCTGACCCTACACTTATACCTGACCCAACCCCTCCCACTACCCCTGACCATACCCCTAACCCTGATGCAACCACTACCCTTAACCCTTCCCCTACCCTTGACCCTACTCCGACCCCTGCCCCTGACCCAACCCCTAACCCTGAACCTACACCTACCGCTACCTCTAGCCCAACACCTAACCCTGACCCTACCCTTACCCCTACCCCTGAACCTACCCCACTCCTGACCCTATCGCTACCCCTGACCCTACCACTACCACTGACCCTACACCTAGCCATACCCCTGACCCTACCCCTAACCCTGACCCAACCACTACACCTACCTTTTCCCTTATCCCTGAAACTACCCCTACACCTACCCCTGACTGTAACCCGACTCTTAACCCTGACCTTACCTGACACTACCCCTACCCCTGACTCTAACTTTAATCCTACCCCTGAACCTACACCTACCCCTACCCCTGACCCAAACCCTACCCCTGACCCTACCTGTACCCCTAACCCTGACCCTACCCCTACCCCTACCACTGAATTTACCCCTACCCCTACCCCTGACCCAAACACTTCAACTTACCCTACCCCTTTCCCTACCCCTAACCCTGACCCTAGCCATACCACTAACCCTGACCCTAACCCTATCCCTACTCCTGATCCAACCCCTACCCCTGACCTTACCCCTACCACTACCCCTGACCCTACCTTTACCCCTACCTCTGACCCTACCCCTATTCCTACCCCTGACCCTACCCCTACCCCTGACCCAACCCCTACCCCTGACCCTAACGCTACCCCTGATCCAACCCCTACCCCTGACCCTACCCCTACCCCTGACCCAACCCCTATCCCTGACCCTACCTCTACCCCAACCCTAACCCTACCGATAACCCTGACCCTACCCCTACCCCTGACCTAACCCCTAAGTCTGACCCTACCCGTACACCTGACCTAACCCCTACCCCTAACCCTATCCCTACCCCTGAACCTACCCGTACCCCTGAAGCTTCCCCTACCCCTGACCCTACTCCTACCCCTGACCCAACCCCTACCCCTGACCCTAACCCTACCCCTGATCGAACCCCTACCCGTGACCCTACCCCTACCCCTGATCCAACCCCTATCCCTGACCCTACCTCTACCCCTAACCCTACCCCTACCGATACCCCTGACCCTACCCCTACCCCTGACCTAACCCCTAAGTCTGACCCTACCCTTACACCTGACCTAACCCCTACCCCTAACCCTATCCCTACCCCTGAACCTACCCGTACCCCTGACGCTTCCCCTACCCCTGACCCTACCCCTACCCCTGAACCTACCCCTACCCCTGACCCTAACCCTACCCCTGACCCAACCACTACCCCTACCCCTGACCCTAACCCTATCCCTGACCCTACCCCTATCCCTGACCCAACCCCTACCCCTGACCCAACCCCTATCCCTGACCCTGACACTAACCCTACCCCTACCCTGACCCTACCCCTCTCCCTGACCCTACCCCTACCCCTGATTCTACCCCTACCCCTGACCCTACATATACATATATACATATATGATAATAATAGACAGTATATGTTAGGATATGTTCTCATGTAAATATATGTATACATACCATATAACATATATAGCAAATATAAACATGCATATACATTGTAATATACTATGTGTACTATAGATAATATAAAAATATATCTTATGTTTGCATAATAATGTATAATCTATAACATACAATACTCAAATAGATGCAGTATATAAAAACATATTTATGATATTCAAAAAGCAACAGTGAATATACTTTGGCCAGAAACATATAAGAAGCCATTAATATTGTTAATACTTAGATAAACATAAAACTAAAGCAAAATTTTCAATTTTTGTATTTACCAGAATGGCAGATATTGAGAGTCTGGGAAAACCAAGTTTTATTGAAAATGTGGAGCCATGATAAGTCCTAGTCAGTGCTGGTGGTAATGTGGATTGGTACAACCACTTTGGAAAGCAATTTGCATTATTTTAAAAGTCTTTACATTTATAAATAAGAACACAGTGCATCCACTCATCACTGTACATATTCCGGGGTAACTTGATCATAGGTTTACCTGGGGATATTTACAAAACCAGGTCCCTGCCATATTGTTCTTTAAAATAAACACGAAACAACTCAAATGATCATCAATAGGATAACGGATTTTAAAAGTCGCAGTCAGAGTGAAATCAAATATGGTAATTAAAAATAATGCCATTTTATAGAAAGCTAGTAATATAAAAAAGGCATTGAGTATGTCACCATATTGATAATGTCCCCGTACTATATACATAATACATGTAATAACTATTGGTTATATATGAAGAAAACAATGATATGCCTAAACAAATTCAGGTAGTATTTAACTTTAAATGACGGGAAACAAGAGGATTAAAAATGAGGAATAACACACAGAATATATCCTATATGATATATTTTTAAAATTTATATTAAATTAATAAATAGATCTCAGATATTCCTGTACTGAATAGTTGGATCAGGATCCTTGTCTTATTATATTGCTAACTTATTTACTTATTTCTAATGTATATGTTGCTACTTTTAAAAAATAATATATGTGACATAAAATATACAATTTTAATAGACATAATATGTTAGGATATGTGCTTATATAAGTAGATGTATACATACCATATAAAATATATAGAAAATGTGAACATGCATATACATTGTAATATACTATGTGTACTATAGAAAATATAAAATACATGTTATGTATGCATAATAATGTATAATATATGACATGCAATACATAAATAGATGCAGTATAGAAAAATACGTACCTCATCACTCCATATACAAGAATAAACTAAAAATAAATTAGATTTAAATGTATGAGAATGAAACCATCAATTCGTAGAACAAAATATATGCAGTAAAGATTTTGACATTGCTCTGAATAACATATATCTCCTGGGCTAAGGAAATAAACACAAACACACACACACACACACACACACACACACACAAACTGGAGACCATCAAATTAAAAACTTTTGCATGGCAAAGGAAACCATCCACAAAATGTAAAGACAACAACTGAATTTCAGAAGATAGTCACCATAATATCCAATAAGAGATTATCATTCAAATAGATAAAGAGCTCATATAACTCAACACCCAAACAACAAAGAATCCAATTAAGAAATGGGCCAAAGAACTTAACAGCTATACAAAGAACTTAACAGACATACAGGTGGATAATAGACATATGAAAGATGCTCCAAGTCACGAATCATGAGAAAAACTGCAAATCAAAATCACAATGTAAAATCAACTCACACCTGTCAGAATGGCTGCAACACAGAATGATTCAACAACCAGGAAATGTTGGCCAGGATGTGAAGAAAAGGGAATCCTGCTGTGCTGTAGCTGAGGTGGGAAACTGGTGCAGGCGCTATGGAAAACAATTCTGAGGTTCCTCAAAACATTAAAAATAGAACTGGATTATTACCCAGCAATTCCCCTTCTGGGTATTTATCGGAAGAAATCCAAAACATGAATATCAAAGACATATGCACCCATATGTCTACTGCAGCTCTATTTACAACAGGCCCGATATGGTAGCAACGTAGTTCCCATTCAATAGACAACTGGATCAAAACAAGAAAAACATCGTCAACAACAACAACAAACAACCACAGGTGGCACATATATGAAATGGAACACAACTCGGCCAGAAAAAAAATGTTACCATTTGTGACAACATGGATGGACTTAGAGGGTATTATTCTAAGGAATATCTCAAACAGAGAAAGACAAATACCATGTGATCTCACTTGTATGTGGACTCTCAAGAAACAATAATAAAATGGAAACAGATGGATAGGTACAGAGAACAAAATGATGGTTGCCAGAAGGGAGGGGGCTGGGGCCTGGGTGAATCAGGTAAAGGCTTTAAGATGTACAAAATGCTGATTACAAAACAGTCACGAGGATGTGAAGTACAGCATAGGGAATCTACTCAATAATGCTCTAACAACTACGTATAGTGCCAGGCAGGTACTAGCGAAAACAGGGTGATCACATCATAAATTATATAAAGGTTTCACACTATGTAGTTCACCTGAAACTAATATAAAATAATGCTGAATGTCAGCTGTCAATGAAACATGACAAAAAACCATGCTCTGAGATTTGGCTGGTTCTGCGGGAAAGATAATTTTTACATAGCAAAGCAGAAAATGTTGATGTCAGCCGCAGCACACTCAGAGCCCACGGACACAATTCCTTTTTCTAAGACATCATTCATATAGCAAAGGAACAAATCAGACTTCCACACATTTCCTTTTCGTCTCTGATTCCATATGTGCCTTCGTCAGTCTTCAAGCATCAAGTACCACCTAACCACTCGCAGGGACCCTCTCCCATTAGATCCAACCCGAGTCTTTGTAGTAATGCGTAGAGTCTTCTTCCTCACTGCTAGAGTCCGAGAAGTTCTCCACCGGCCAGTCTTTGCAAACAGAAAGATGAGCAATACATTTATTAGAAAGAGTGTCTGTCTCCCCCATTCGGCCTCCTCCAATTGAGGATATGAGAAGACACAGAGCATCACCCTCATCTTCCCTGCAGGTTCTCAGACCATCCCGGGACTCTGTGAGGTCAGAGCCCTTCAACGAGGCATTGGTCAGAGATGCCAACCTTCCAATCAGTGATACGTGGAAGGAATCACCTTCTTGGTCCCACTGGCCCACAATTGCTCTCCCCTCCAAACTCATCAACCTGCAATTGCAGCTGTTATATACAAACTTGAGTGTGGCTCCTGTGACTGCACAACTCGATATTTATCTTCTTTTAATTCATTAAGTTAATAAATGATCAAGTGAAATAAATTGAAAGTGGCACCGCTGGCCACTGGCTCCCCAAACGGATTGGCCAAAGCAAGAACTGAAAGATGTGGAAGGTGTCTTCTCCCCTCCCCAGATTGTTCCTGCAGAGTTGTTCACAGATCTGAACTGATCATTCACTCATAGGAATTCAAGGACTCATGTGAATGTGCCAGGTGCTTCTGCAGACTCTGGGGACACTCAAACAGTAAGGTGACCACCAGCTATTAAAGGATTCGCAGCAGGGGGCCCGACTGCAAGCTGAGAAGACCAGCAGGGCTGGTACCCCTCTGCTAGGTGGAATCAGAGTAATGGTCTGAGTAGGGGCCACTTTGCTGTCCTCAGGAATCCCCTCTTCATCCACCTGAACACTGGATTAGAGCTGCAGGAAGTTAGTGGCAAAGACCCCTAAGAGGGTGAATGACTTGTACTGTGAAAACTACACAGAATTGCTGCAACAGTTAAAAAGGACACAAAATTTGAATGATGCGCTGTGTTCCTGGCTTGGAAGGCTTAGCATCGTTACCATTCCCATACAACTCAAAGGGATCTGCGAGTCAGTGCAACTCCTATGAAAAGCTCAATGCCATTTCTACAGAGACAGAAAAAACAACTCAAAAAATGGTTATGGAACTACAAAGAATGCCTGTAGCCAAAAGCATCTTGAGAAGGAAGAACAAAGATAGAAGCTCCATACTTTCTGGCTTCAAAACACATGGCAATGCTACAGGAATCTACAGAAAACAGTATGCTGCTGGTATAAAGGCAGACACATTGTTCTGTGGAACAGAAGACAAAATTCTCAAACACACATATATGACCAAATGATTTTCAAGAACGGTGCCAATATCACTCCATGGAAGAAAGGAAATCTCTTCAGCAATCAACACAATGGAAAAGCACCCACAGAATAGGAGAAAACGCTTGGAAACCTCATCTATGAAAAAGAGCTAATATCCAAATATGTATGACACGCCAAAACTTCATTATGAAGAAAAAAAGGAAAGGACCCGATTGAAGAAGGGGAAAACACTGAAAAAAAAGAAATTTATACACAGAAGACATATAAGTGACCAACAGACCTTTGAAAACATGCTCGACAGCACAAAGCACCAAGGAAATAAGAATCAAAAGGACAGTGGACTACTGCCCACCCGCGTTACACTGTATTAGTCAGAAGAAAACACTTCAGTACCTAGAGGCCAGTTTCTATCATCGTATCCCCAGTTCTCATGGCCACCAAAAAGCTGACATTACAGTGTCTCTGCATTTGAAAGCCAGCAAGAAAGCCCCTATTTTGTCATGTTCTCTACTTTTTGTCACCAAATGAGGAATTCTAGAATACGTACCACCGACAGTGTCCACTGGAGTGTCCTGAAATGATAGAAAATATGACAAGGATCAGATCATGTGGGTTGTGTTTGCACAGGTCTTTGGTTTCCTTAATGACAATAGAAAACCAATGGGAACACTGGTGGCTCAAGGGAACCAAAAACAAGAAATCAAGCAAAAGTACTCATGTCAAAAGCCATGAACTTTTGCTGCAGGAAGTATCTCACACAGGCATATTGGGTTGCCAGTTACACAGTTGTATTCCAAAACAAACAAACAAACAAACAAAAAATGCTGCATAGGGAAAAGATCACTCCCATATATTCTGTTACTAATGCTCCCATTGTTGAGTGCATATTCAAAACAAGTATCAGTTGGTAACAAATTCACACTCAACATTCTCCTCAGCCAGAAGATTTGTCTGTATTATTGGGAATGGACTTGCTAACATTTTCAATCTTCGTTGGACTGAGTGTATTAAAGGGGATTTCTGTCTCAGAGGGTGGAAAACAAGCTTACGGTGATAGGTTTCATGTCCTCATTGCAATTATCAGGAAGTTCATCTTCCTCTGGGATGACGGGGAGAGCTACAAGAGTGAACACAGAGTGAATGTGTCATCGGTGATACTACTCAAACCTACTCAGGGAGATGAGCTTGATGTGGACGTGAGAGAGACTGTGTGGCTATGGGTTTTTCATATCTATGGGCTGAACATGTGCCGTGCTGAACTCCTTGGTGGAAGAAGCAAGGCCAAGGAGAGGCGAGGAAAGAAGTGAGACATGGGGCCTTTGGTGTCTAGCTAAATAGAATGTAATTAATTTGAAATACTCTTAAAACCGGTAGACAAATAAATGCATGTTGTGTTTCAGTGTGAGATTTTCATGAATTTTTCTGCGCATTTTAAAACACAACACAGTCATCCTTTTTCCTGAAATGTTACAAGACCATTTCAGTTTTCCATGAATTCATATATGCTGTCCTCTCTTCATCATCTCTATTATTGGATTTTCTTAACTTTTTGACAGTGATGAGAAAGAAATGCTATTTACGCTGCTTTTCATAATTTGTGACTATATAGGTCTGGAGCATGGATTATATGTACAACGCTACGGACTCGTCACTACTATCTAGATCCAATCTTTTTCATCATATCCACCTCAGTTCCCTTTAACAAATCACTCTACGTTCTCCCTCCTTCCATCCATTGTTATCTCTACTTGTCTCTCAACTGTGAATCTGCCTGTAGCAGGGACCTCATGTAAGTGGAATCACACATTATTTGTCTCTCCGTGTCTGCCTGGTGTTACTAAGCATGATATTTTTTCAATGTCCTTTCATGTTGCAGCATATTTCAAAGTTCAATTCCCGTTCACGACTGAACGACAGTCCACTCTGGGTATATATCAGACTGTATTTATCCACTCATCACTTGATGGACTTTGGAAAAGTTTGCAACTGTTGGCTGTTGTGAAGCATGTCGCTATGACATCCGTGTGCTGATATCCTGGGATCCTCCCACAGTGACACCTTCTCTTATGATCTTCGCCCAACTTATAGAATGTCACCGCAGCAGACGTGAACCTGAACCTGAACTGTGCACATTTTAATCAATAAGACATTGATGTCATTGCAATGACTGGCTTGGTGGGCTGTGGGAACGTTGTGTATCGTCTTGTCAACTCCTTTGTGAATCCCAACCTGTTCTCAACAAGGTGTATCAATGCTTCCAAATCTGGAGACATTGTATTCCGGAGGGATCTATTCAGCAAAAGGTAAACACTCAGCTAATGTGAGCATTAGCTCAGGACATTGTTTACTATTCAACGTGAACGATAGTTTGAGTTCTCAACGCATCTTGACTTCATAGTTACAGCAGTACTAATTTCGTGAAGATACTTAAATTTGCAGGCATAAAAGAAGAACGTGGCTTAGCATTTTTATAGTTTTCTGTTAAAAGTGGGACACAAAATTCTTAATTCTGAATTAACCTAATGAGCATAGATCCGCAATACCTTCTGCAGGGTCCCTGTGAGGGTAGAACTTGAGGCGTGGCCGCTCACGCACTCTTCTTTCCCTTCTCTGGCTGGAAACTGATGAGTGGGTTCTGTTTATGGGAAGACATCTTCCCTCATCATCGCTGCTACTTCCTGAGAAATACACAACAATAGATAGTCCCTGTGACATCTTAGTGGCAGGAGACCATAGGTACATTAGGAATAATTTATTCACACTTCCAACTATTGTTCCCTTAATTCACCAGCTAGCTGAGCAGATGACCCAGTAGACTTAAAGATGGACCTAGATATATCTTGTAGTTTGCTGAGCAACCAAATCCCCAACACACAGCTTTTGTAGGAAAAATCTTGAATGAGCTGAGGCATTATAGAAACGTAACAAAACACAGAGACTACGCCTAGTACACTGAGTTCCAATCGTTTACAGAAGTTGCACGTATCTGAAAGATATGGAGACCGCACTTGGACTCAGTGCCCCATTTTGAAGTGAGAAAATGTGAAGAGGACCTCCTTGTTAGTATTATGTGATGAGTCTAAACAAAATTAAATACCGGTGAAGCCTCCAGGCAAATAAAAGACTGGTGTTGTGTAATTGCTCTGACTTTCCAATCATTGAATGGCTGCAAGAATGAGCTAGACACTTGTAGAGGTTAAGTTCAGATAGGATACTTGGATGGCTCCACTGAAAGGGCACATGGGAGGTGACTTTTCACCCTCTATCTGGGTGTGATGCTTTACAGCTCACGGAGAGTATCTGTTATCATCTCTTGCGATGCCCACACCAGCGCCACCTCAAGGGAGGCAAGTTAGGGTCGTGACCCATATTTTACTGGAGGGCGTAGAAACCTAGCGTGAAGTATGCAACTGTCCCTGACTCACAACACTGCTATGGGATAGATCGGGTACCACTATTTGGTTGATGTCCTGGGCATAGAGATCAGAGACCCTGAGACAACTGAGATCATGCCTGGGACCCCTGCACAACATCAACCTTCAAGTCTCCATGCCCCAAGGTTTCTGCAAGGGAGAGATGATGCCCGGGAGCAGGTGGTGCAGCCATGAGGAGTCCAAATCCACAACACAGCCCCGCCTTCCACGTTTCAGTGCATGACCCAAATACAACAATTTTCTCCACACCAAGACCCTCTGAAAGTCAAGGGGAGAACACAATGGTGGCTCTCTGCCCCTAATGACGTCACACACTCAGCTATTTCTCACCATGTGTCCCCTCACCAGAAAACCACCCTGAGTGACGAGCAGTCTGAGGGCCTCCCACGCCAATAAAGAACATTCTGCCATATGAGAACCAACTCCCATATGCCGGCTTAGCCAAAAATAGCTTCCGTTTCATTCACCTACTCTGATGAGCAATTCATGTACCTGACCCGGGAAAGCGGCCTTCTGCCCTGGTGCATTGGTAATTCATAATTCAATGTATTAAGGCCAAACCTCCACTGTCTGCTGATGACTGATGTGAGCACCCTTCTGCACGTGCAGTGACTGCATGGGTTCTGAGTGTCCACATCCCTGCCGAAGACTTCCCTCACCTCAACACAGGATCCAACTGCCCCTTCATCCCTCCAGAACTAAGAGGCAAGAAACAATTCCCCATGTCCTCTGAGAGAGACACTTCATTAGTCACAGCTTGTGACCTGACCCCAGACCCTCCTAATCTTTCATCCATGTTCATCCCACCCACTCATCGACTGGGTCGCGGCTACCACTCTCCAGGCCAGAAGGCACCCGGAGACACAGGGACCCTGTGTACCTCAACCCATGCCTTCCCACTATGAAAATCAAATGGGAATATTAAATGTGAACCCATTGTGGAAACAGTATTGAAGTTCCTCAAAATATTGCAAATAGATGCACTAATCGCACTTCTGTTTATCCATCCCAAGCAATTGAAATCAGGATCTCCAGGAGGTAACTGCATGGCCCTGATCACTGCTGCTTTGCTCATAAAAACCCATATCAAGAACCAGCCCTACTGTCAATGGACAGAGGAAAGCATAACGAAAATACATTTAATGCAATATTATTCACCTTGAGAAAGAAGGGAATCCTGCCATTTGAAGCATCTTGAATCAACCTATTCTATGTGAGACAAGCCATTCTCAGAAATAAACAAAGTGAAATACTTTATGATTCCATTGAAATGAGTATGTAAACTAGTCCAACTCATAGAA
This sequence comes from Rhinolophus hipposideros, assembly GCF_964194185.1. Taxonomy (NCBI): domain Eukaryota; kingdom Metazoa; phylum Chordata; class Mammalia; order Chiroptera; family Rhinolophidae; genus Rhinolophus; species Rhinolophus hipposideros. Next base: position 58,831 of record NW_027669467.1, on the reverse strand, counting down.
ACAGAAAGTACAATGTCCTTGCCGAGAGTGGGGTGGGTATATGGAGTTACTGTGAATGGGTGTACAGTTTCGGCAATGAGAGATGAAGAACATGTAGAGATGGCCTGTACAACTATGTACATCTAGGGAACTCTACTGTACTATATACTTAAAACGTTCAGAGGTTGGACTTCATGTTGAGTATGTAAAGCACATTAAAAAAAATAAGTGAAAAAGGATAAAAAGGAAACAAACTAAAGAAAGAATAAAAAGAGTGAGAGTGAGAGAGTGGGGTAGGGAAAGTGAGGTAGAAGGAATCACATAGAATGAAAGAAGCAATCAAAACAGAAAGTCATGAAGGAAGGAGTCAGTAAAGTACAAAGGGTCTGGTTGTGCCACAGGCAGATAATGAAGACCACAGAACAGGAGGGAGCTCCACTCTCCGGGTTGTAAAGAAGATGTTGATACAGTGTTTGCTCCAGCAACATGATAGTGTCCTATCGAATCCCCATCCAAGAAACAGCAAAACAACATCTCAAGTGTGGGCAAGGCTGGACACAGGGATACATGTCATACTCCTTCTCCTGCCCTTGAAACCTCCACCTGAGCACCACGTGACCTGGGTGCCTTGCCTGTGTCTCCCTCTGCTACTCTGAATTGTTGTCATCGTTATGTCCTGGAAAAGCTCTCAGAGCTTACTAACACATCTATCCCACTCGGTGGCACTTGATTAACTCTTGAAGCCCAGCTGTTGGTGATAATCGTTTTAACATGTCACCCTACACATCAGGGTTCCCTTCAGCACAAGGGGTAAACTATCATGGAGATTGAAGGAGACTGCTAGGATAAACTTTTCCCTAGTAGGAAGTTCCAGGGGTAAACAAGTGACATTTTATATTCAAGCTGTCTCATTCTTTTCGGCTTGTAGTCAAAATATTGAAACCTAAATGATAATCAAATTTTCCTAAAATACATCTTAATCAGAGTAGTCCTGCTCCAAACAACACTCAAAATTAGTTTATATATATTGCCTTAAAGTACATCCGTTGACTTGAATTTTTCCAAAGCCCTTCCAAAGAAACCATGACCAATTTTCTCCCCGAGTGTTCTAGAGGGATACGAGTGGCCGTGCCCCGTCACTTCAATGATTTTCTCTTTCCCTGACTTACAATGCACAACCTCTCTCATCCTCACAGGAAGGGGATTCGGTGCCACCCAGGTGCTGCGTCCTGATGATGACGTCTTTGTTCCCTTTCAATGTACAATGTTTCTTGCCTCCATGCAATAATCATAGATGGCATGAGTAATGGGAGGTAGATTTTCGACATGAAAATGGCATTGTGTATTCTTAGCAAGAGTCTGGCAAGTGAACTGTTAGATATCTATCAGAAAGTCACAGTGAACTGTCCCCAACACTAAGTGGAGGCAACTCCTAACTCACATTCCTCCAGAACTGGTTGTGGTGTGGAGCTACACTAGGGGCCACCTGCAATAGGACGGAGTCCTGCCCAGTACTCAGCTGTGTTTCGCGGAGGAGTCCATCTCAAGCATTTGAGAGAAATGTGTTGTGTGTGAAGGAAGTGCCAGCAGTGACACATCATGTGCATTCGAAATGCCTCAGAGGTACTAAAAGGTGACAGTCATAATTGAATGAAACTGGCATTGACACAGGGATAGGAGTTCTGATCCGAGTTTGTCACTTTAGAACCCAGCGGGCACTGTCCTGTGTGGCGATGGGTTTTTCTAGGTTAATTGCCATCTACATGGCATACAGTGGGTGACCACATTTATCTTATTGTGATGAATACATACACCCATAGGTATCCGCTCATGATGCCATGAGATAGGAATGTATTTGTGTGAGCTCTCTTTTTTTAAATTAAAGTTTATTGGGGTGACAATGGCTAGTGAAATGGAAATTTTTATTGAGAAAGTGAGCACCAACAGTTGTGGAATTTACACGAATATTAATCTCAGGAAACACTCATCCCACAAAAATTTTACCAGACACACACACACACACACACACACACACACACAAAAAAAAACAAACAAACAAACAAAAAAAAAAAAAACTATAACTCTCATGGAAACACATAGAGACAGTCACTCCCACAACCGCACATTGGACAACCAAAGTGGAACTGGACAACTTGGAAACACTTCAGTACCTAGAGGCCAGTTTCTATCATCGTATCCCCAGTTCTCATGGCCACCAAAAAGCTGACATTACAGTGCCTCAGCATTTTAAAGCCAGCAAGAAAGCCCCTATTTTGTCATGTTCTCCACTTTTTGTCACCAAATGAGGAATTTTAGAATACGTACCACAGACTGTGTCCACTGGACTGTCCTGAAATGATAGAAAATATGACAAGGATCAGATCATGTGGGTTGTGTTTGCACAGGTCTTTGGTTTCCTTAATAACAATAGAAAACCAATGGGAACAGTGGTGGCTCAAGGGAACTCAAAACAAGAAATCAAGCAAAAGTACTCATGTCAAAAGCCATGAACTTTTGCTGCAGGAAGTATCTCACACAGGCATATTGGGTTGCCAGTTACACAGTTGTATTCCAAAGCAAACAAACAAACAAACAAAAATGCTACATAGGAAAAAGGTCACTCCCATATATTCTGTTACTAATGCTGCCATCGTTGAGTGCATATTCAAAACAAGTATCAGTTGGTAACAAATTCACACTCAACATTCTCCTCAGCCAGAAGATTGTCTGTATTATTTTGGAATGGACATGCCAACGTTTTCAATCTTAGTTTGATTGAGAGTATTAAAGAGGATTTCTGTCTCAGAGGGTGGAAAACAAGCTTACCGTGATAGGTTTGATGTCCTCATTGCAATCATCAGGAAGTTCATCTTCCTCTGGGATGTCGGGGAGAACTACAAGAACACAGAGTAAATTTGTCATCAGTTATACTACTCAAACCTACTCAGGGAGATGAGCTTGATGTGGACGTGAGAGAGACTGTGTGGCTATGGGTTTTTAATTAATTACGAGCTGAACATGTGCCGTGCTGAACTCCTTGGTGGAAGAAGCAAGGCCAAGGAGAGGCGAGGATAGAAGTGAAACATGGGGTCTTTGGTGTCTAGCTAAATAGAATGTAATTAATTTGAAATACTCTTAAAACCGGTAGACAAATAAATGCATGTTGTGTTTCAGTGAGAGATTTTCATGAATTTTTCTGCGCATTTTAAAACACAACACAGTCATCCTTTTTCCTGAAATGTTACAAGACCATTTCAGTTTTCCATGAATTCATATATGCTGTCCTCTCTTCATCATCTCTATTATTGGATTTTCTTAACTTTTTGACAGTGATGAGAAAGAAATGCTATTTACGCTCTTTTTCATAATTTCTGACTATATAGGTCTGGAGCATGGATTATATGTACAACGCTACGGACTCGTCACTACTATCTAGATCCAATCTTTTTCATCATATCCACCTCAGTTCCCTTTAACAAATCACTCTACTTTCTCCCTCCTTCCAACCATTGTTATCTCTCCTTGTCTCTCAACTGTGAATCTGCCTGTTGCAGGGACCTCATGTAAGTGGAATCACACATTATTTGTCTTTCTGTGTCTGCCTGGTGTTACTAAGCACAATATTTTTTAAATGTCCTTTCATGTTGCAGCATATTTCAAAGTTCAATTCCCGTTCACGACTGAACGACAGTCCACTCTGGGTATATATATCAGACTGTATTTATCCACTCATCACTTGATGGACTTTGGAAAAGTTTGCAACTGTTGGCTGTTGTGAAGCATGTCGCTATGACATCCGTGTGCTGATATCCTGGGATCCTCCCACAGTGACACCTAATCTTATGATCTTCGCCCAACTTATAGAATGTCACCGCAGCAGACGTAAACCTTAACATGAACTGTGCACATTTTAATCAATAAGACATTGATGTCATTGCAATGACTGGCTTGGTGGGCTGTGGGAACGTTGTGTATCGTCTTGTCAACTCCTTTGTTAATCCCAACCTGTTCTCAACAAGGTGTATCCATGTTTCCAAACCTGGAGACATTGTATTCCGGAGGGATCTATTCAGCAAAAGGTAAACACTCAGCTAATGTGAGCATTAGCTCAGGACATTGTTTACTATTCAACGTGAATGATATTTTGAGTTGTCAATGCATCTTGACTTCATAGTTACAGCAGTACTAATTTCGTGAAGATACTTAAATTTGTAGGCATAAAAGAAGAACGTGGCTTAGCATTTTTATAGTTTTCTGTTAAAACTGGGACACAAAATTCTTAATTCTGAATTAACCTAATGAGCATAGATCCGCAATACCTTCTGCAGGGTCCCTGTCAGGGTAGTACTTGAGGCGTGGCCGCTCACGCACTCTTCTTTCCCATCTCTGGCTGGAAACTGATGAGTGGGTTCTGTTTATGGGAAGACAACTTCCCTCAGCATGGCTGCTACTTCCTGAGAAATACACAACAATAGATAGAGCCTGTGACATCTTAGTGGCAGGAGACCATAGGTACATTAGGAATAATTTATTCACACTACCAACTATTGTTCCCTTCATTCACCACCTAGCTGAGCATGTGACCCAGTAGACTTAACGATGGACCTAGATATATCTTGTAGTTTGCTGAGCAACCAAATCCCCAACACACAGGTTTTGTAGGAAAAATCTTGAATGAGCTGAGGCATTATAGAAACGTAACAAAACACAGAGACTACGCCTAGTACACTGAGTTCCAATCGTTTACAGAAGTTGCACGTATCTGAAAGATATGGAGACCGCACTTGGACTCAGTACCCCATTTTGAAGTGAGAAAATGTGAAGAGGACCTCCTTGTTAGTATTATGTGATGAGTCTAAACAAAATTAAATACCGGTGAAGCCTCCAGGCAAATAAAAGACTGGTGTTGTGTAATTGCTCTGACTTTCCAATCATTGAATGGCTGCAAGAATGAGCTAGACACTTGTAGAGGTTAAGTTCAGATAGGATACTTGGATGGCTCCACTGAAAGGGCACATGGGAGGTGACTTTTCACCCTCTATCTGGGTGTGATGCTTTACAGCTCATGGAGAGTATCTGTTATCATCTCTTGCGATGCCCACACCAGCGCCACCTCAAGGGAGGCAAGTTAGGGTCGTGACCCATATTTTACACTGGAGGGCGTAGAAACCTCGCGTGAGTAAGCAACTGTCCCTGACTCACAACACTGCTATGTGATAGATCGGGTACCACTATTTGGTTGATGTCCTGGGCATAGTGATCAGAGACCCTGAGACAACTGAGATCATGCCTGGGACCCCTGAACAACATCAACCTTCAAGTCTCCATGCCCCATGGTTTCTGCAAGGGAGAGATGATGCCCGGGAGCAGGTGGTGCAGCCATGAGGAGTCCAAATCCACAACACAGCCCCGCCTTCCACGTTTCAGTCCATGACCCAAATACAACAATTTTCTCCACACCAAGACCCTCTGAAAGTCAAGGGGAGAACACAATGGTGGCTCTCTGCCCCTAATGACGTCACACACTCAGCTATTTCTCACCCTGTGTCCCCTCACCAGAAAACCACCCTGAGTGACGAGCAGTCTGAGGGCCTCCCACGCCAATAAAGAACATTCTGCCATATGAGAACCAACTCCCATATGACGGCTTTGCCAAAAATAGCTTCCATTTAATTCACCTACTCTGATGAGCAATTCATGTACCTGACCCGGGAAAGCGGCCTTCTGCCCTGGTGCATTGGTAATTCATAATTCAATGTATTAAGGCCAAACCTCCACTGTCTGCTGACGACTGATGTGAGCACCCTTCTGCACGTGCAGTGACTGCATGGGTTCTGAGTGTCCACATCCCTGCCGAAGACTTCCCTCACCTCAACACAGGATCCAACTGCCCCTTCATCCCTCCAGAGCTAAGAGGCAAGAAACAATTCCCCATGTCCACTGAGAGAGACACTTCATTAGTCACAGCTTGTGACCTGACCCCAGACCCTCCTAATCTTTCATCCATGTTCATCCCACCCACTCATCGACTGGGTCGCGGCTACCACTCTCCAGGCCAGAAGGCACCCGGAGACACAGGGACCCTGTGTACCTCAACCCATGCCTTCCCACTATGAAAATCAAATGGGAATATTAAATGTGAACCCATTGTGGAAACAGTATTGAAGTTCCTCAAAATATTGCAAATAGATGCACTAATCGCACTTCTGTTTATCCATCCCAAGCAATTGAAATCAGGATCTCCAGGAGGTAACTGCATGGCCCTGATCACTGCTGCTTTGCTCATAAAAACCCATATCAAGAACCAGCCCTACTGTCAATGGACAGAGGAAAGCATAACGAAAATACATTTAATGCAATGTAATTCACCTTGAAAAAGAAGGGAATCCTGCCATTGGAAGTATCTTGAATCAACCTATTCTATGTGAGACAAGCCATTCTCAGAAATAAACAAATTGAAATACTTTATGATTCCATTGAAATGAGTATGTAAACTAGTCCAACTCATAGAAACAGAACGTACAATGTCCTTGCCGAGAGTGGGGTGGGTATATGGAGTTACTGTGAATGGGCGTACAGTTTCGGCAATGAGAGATGAAGAACATGTAGAGATGGCCTGTACAACTATGTACATATAGGGAACTCTACTGTAGTATATACTTCGGAACGTTCAGAGGTTGGACTTCATGTTGAGTATGTAAAGCACATTAAAAAAAATAAGTGAAAAAGGACAAAAAGGAAACAAACTAAAGAAAGAATAAAAAGAGTGAGAGTGAGAGAGTGGGATAGGGAAAGTGAGGTAGAAGGAATCACATAGAATGAAAGAAGCAATCAAAACAGAAAGTCGTGAAGGAAGGAGTCAGTAAAGTACAAAGGGTCTGGTTGTGCCACAGGCAGATAATGAAGACCACAGAACAGGAGGGAGCTCCACTCTCCGGGTTGTAAAGAAGATGTTGATACAGTGTTTGCTCCAGCAACATGATAGTGTCCTATCGAATCCCCATCCAAGAAACAGCAAAACAACATCTCAAGTGTGGGCAAGGCAGGACACAGGGATACATGTCATACTCCTTCTCCTGACCTTGAAACCTCCACCTGAGCACCACGTGACCTGGGTGCCTTGCCCGTGTCCTCCTCTGCTACTCTGAATTGTTGTCATCGTTATGTCCTGGAAAAGCTCTCAGAGCTTCCTAACACATCTATCCCACTCGGTGGCTCTTGATTAAGTCTTGAGGCCCAGCTGTTGGTGATAATCGTGTTAACATGTCATCCTACATCAGGGTTCCCTTCAGCACAAGGGGTAAACTATCATGGAGATTGAAGGAGACTGCTAGGATAAACTTTTCCCTAGTAGGAAGTTCCAGGGGTAAACAAGTGACATTTTATATTCAAGCTGTCTCATTCTTTTCGGCTTGTAGGCAAAAGACTGAAACCTAAATGATAATCAAATTTTCCTAAAATACGTCTTAATCAGAGTAGTCCTGCTACAAACAACACTCAAACTTAATTTGTCTCAACATATATATATATATATATATATATATATATATATATATATATATATATGTGTGTGTGTGTGTGTGTACGTATCCTTAAAATTCATCCGTTGACTTGATTTTTCCCAAAGCCCTTCCAAAGAAACCATGACCAATTTTCTCCCCGAGTGTTCTAGAGGGATACGAGTGGCCATGCCTTGTCACTTCAATGATTTTCTCTTTCCCTGCCTTGCAATGCACAACCTCTCTCGTCCTCACAGGAAGGGGATTCGGTGCCACCCAGGTGCTGCGTCCTGATGATGACCTCTTGGTTCTTTTTCAATGTACAATGTTTCTTGCCTACATGCGATAATCATAGATGGCATGAGTAATGGGAGGTAGATTTCCGACATGAAAATGGCATTGTGTATTCTTAGCAAGAGTCTGGCAAGTGAACTGTTAGATATCTATCAGAAAGTCACAGTGATTTGTCCCCAACACTAACTGGAGGCAACTCTTAACTCACATTCCTCCAGAACTGGTTGTGGTGTGGAGCTACACTAGGGGCGACCTGCAATAGGACGGAGTCCTGCCCAGTACATCAAATTTTGAGTTGTCAATGCATCTATACTTTTAGAGTTACAAACGTACCGATTAAATCACAGCATCTCAATTTGCGCACAGAAAAAATAATGCGAATTAACATCTGTATAGTTTCCTCATAAAAAATGGGACACTGAATAATTCCTCTTGAATTCACTTAATAAGCATATTTCTACAGTACCTTCCTCTGGGTCCTCTAAGGCATGGACCCTTCGGGCTGGACGGATGTTTCGTCTCCCGGACCTCATCCTCCTGAAGGCACCTGATATTCTCCTCTTCAGGGGACGCCTGTCCTCATCCTGGCCGCAACATCCTGGGAAATGCATGACAATAGAGAGAATCACTGACTTCTTTCTGGCCACAGACGATAGGGACATTAGAAATAATTTACTCACACTTCCAACTATTGGTGTCTTAGTCACCAGCTGCCCAGATGGCCCTCCTGAAGCAAAGTTGGACCTAGGAACATTGTGCAGTTTGGGGTACGCCTCATATCACCAACAGGTAGATTATGTTGGCAAACACCTTTGTTTAGATGAGACATTCTAGACACACAGCAAAGCCCAGTGAACAGTCTTGTAGCTTGGGCTCCAATCCCATTTAGAAGCCGCACCACTCAAGGAAAGTTACGGAGACCCCTCTGGCCATCAGGGTCTGTTCTGAGATGCGGGAATGTGAGGACGACCTCCTTATTGGTATTCTGTAATGAGGCTAAACACAATACTGGCAAATCCTCCAGAAAAACAAATAGCTGGTGGAATGTAAGTACTCAGAGTGTGTACTCATTGAATGCCAGCAAGACTGAGCTAGATAGACCCATGGTGTGGTTAAATGGAGAGAGGGGATATGGATGGCTCCACAGCAAGGGAGGGAGGGAGGTGACTTCTCTTCCTTTACAAGGGCGTGATGCTTCATAGCTCACAGACAGTATCCGTTATCATCTCCTGTGATGACAACAGCTGCCCTACGTCAGGAGAGGCAAAGCAGGGCTTTGACCCATATTTTACGGCAAACGGCACAAGCATTTAGAGATTCAGTGGGTCACCCAGACTTGCAACACTGCTGTGTGTGGGATCTGGAAGTAGTGGTTGGTGTCCAGAGCACAGAAATCACACCCCCTGAGTCACCTGAGATCCTGGACCCCTGAACCACACCAACCCTCCCTTCCTCCTGCCTAAAGTTTCAGTGGGAGGCAGCTGATGTCCTGGACGAGGTGACAGAACTACGCACAGTCCACATTCATCACACAGCCCTGCCTTCCCCATTTGAGCCCTGACACAGATACAGCAGTTTCCCTGAAACAAAGCCCCTCTGAAGGACCAGGGAAAGTCCGCACGTTGGGCCATCCTTCCTCAGTGTCTTCACACTATCAGTGTTCCACACAAAGCTTTCCCCATGATCAGTGACCACGCTGAGGGGCCAGAGGTCTGTGCGCCTCCCAAGCCAGCTCAGAACATTCTGGGTCGACGGCCATGTGACCACTTGGCCAAAAACTAGCTTCCCTTTAAGTGACCTACTCTGGATGAGCAGTTCATGCACATGACCCAGGAAAGTAGCCGTCTGTGCTGGTGCTTTGGTAGGTAGTTCAATGAATTACGGCTCAGACCTCCACTGTGTGCAGACTACTGATGTGAGCACTCGTCTGCGCAGCCTGAACTCGGGCCTGACTTAGAGCGAGAAGAGGCAGCACCAGCTCTGAGTGTCCCCTTCCCGCCCAGGGACCCCCTCACTACATCACAGCCTCTACAACCGCCTCATCCCACCCGACCCGGAAGAAGCAGGGGGCAGAGTCCCGTTCCTCTGAGAGGGACTCTTACTTAGTCATAGCCAGTGACCCTCCCTGAGAACTACCCAGACCCTCGTAATCCTAGTTCTTTGCACCCACTCGAGGCAAGGGCATGTCGCACTGACCTCCCAGGGAGAACCCACACAGACATGTCCCCTGTGCACTTCAACCCATGGATTCCCACCATGTTGTGTCCTTCTATTCTTAAAACCTCTGGACTAAGACTGCTGATGTCAGGTGTTGGATTTTACAACTACAGTCAGAGGAGTTGCCCTGACCCCGACCCAGTGAAAGGGGCATGTCTGTGCCTGCGCTTGATCTATTCCCTTGAAGAACGAGTGCAAAACTGGCACTAGGAAATGCTCCACTTTTCTAAGTTTAGGAAAATAAATGTCAGCCCTCTGGTTGGAAGAATCAGAAATGCAAATTAAGTGATACAAGTAAACTACAGATGAATTTATCACTCCACAGACAAATTGGGAATGGTGGAAAGAACTTAACAAAATGAGGAAAATATTTGCAGTCAAAGGTGAGCAGCCTGCTGAAGGAGCAGCATTCAGGCGATCAGTGGAAACGTACCTCCACAGCAGTTGAGATTTCCCATCGCTAGGATCTGAGGTGTGAGAGCCTAAGAAGGTCTCACCTCTTTCCTCTCAGTACACAGAGTGACAGTTGGAAGGGAAGGCAGTTGGGCATCATCATGTTACCATGGTGACCCGTCCTCATAGAACTTTCAGGGAGACCACTGTCTACACTAGCACAGGGGCCCAACTTCTGCTTTCTAGACTAGTGTGTGTTGACATGAACACATGTGGCATTTAAGAGTGCATGTTTGGTTTCAAACACTGAATCCCCTCATTATTATGCATGTCATGGAAATAGGTTACACGAGAAAAATGACCTGCCCACCTAAAATATTTGATAGTGGAAATTACAGGGTGAACACGAACAAGGCCAACATGTTGATAATCACAATTAATTCCATTCATGTTTGATATATGACTCTCAACCATTTTCACTATTCCTGAGACTCCAGACTTTCTAGAAAGAACAGCTTGAAATCAGTTCCACATAAAAAGCAGAAGTGATAGGAACTCAGTTTTAAAGTCATCTTTCTGTCTAAGCATATAACTATGAAATTATATAAATCCTTGCCTCATTCTTTATGCATATTCCTTATTTTTCTCTGCATGCAACTAAATCTATATACTTATTCATGTCTCCATCTCTGCCAATTCTCTGAACAGTTTCCTGACATTCTGCGTTTTCAAGAGTGGCTATTCACAGAGTAATTCAGAAAAACGAATCACTATATTTTACCAGTGGGTTGGGTGAATATATATAATTGATGCCTTTCCAAATGAATTTTACCTAACTCAAAACTCTAGAGGTCAAGTTGTGTTTTGTCTCTTAATGCAACACCTAATCACAATCTTACAATGTGGCCATGCACACTTGCTACAGCAAGGTATGTATCAGACCCCCAAATTTGGAACAAGAGACAATTTTAGGATAACGATGAAAGTATTGCATATTTCAAACAAAGTGGATACCCTTCACGGTGTGAAAGGCTGTAGTCCAAATCATTGCTGATTCAGGGCTAATTTCTAGAAATAAAAAATAAAATGGGTGGCAACGGGTCACTAATGAGGTATAAAACCTGCATTAACATACACGGTGCCATAGTTTCTCTAAGGATTACCCAAATGAGCAGAGGTGGGAAGAAAGTAATATGGTGTTGTTCTAAAGGAAGAATTTTGATTGTCTCTGCTTGAAAACAACGTGTGCCTGTGTGTATGCGCACCCACAGACAGAAACCGGAGGAGGAAACGAAGACTTGGACTTGCTGATGACGGGGCATATGCCCCTGCAATTATTGGGCTTTCAAGACAGAAATGCTTGTTGGTCATCTAGCGGGAAAAAAGCCAGTGACCTGTAAGGGAAATAAAATTAGAATCTCATCCACCATCTTGTACTAATTGGTACAAGAAGACAATGGAACGTTATAGTTAGTGAAGAACAGTGAGCCAGGATCTTGTACTCAGTTAGAGGAGCTCATGGGTATGGAAGGCACTGACGGCCACGCCTGCATGAACGACCCCAGATAATATTATCGTTTGCCGGAACCCCCTTCCAGGAGAATGAAAAACGTCAGAAAATAAAATTCCTAGAAAGATAATGGCATAAGGACATGTGGTAAGTATTAAATTTGAGGTTACTTTTTTGAAGGAACACTAAGTGAGGCTGATGGGAGAGATGGCGTGACTTGCTTAGGGTCACTGAAGTGACCGGGTGTAATAATTCATTAAGTTCTAACAGGTTTGGTATGCTTTTCTATGGATGTGTTTTATTTATATAAAATATTTGAAAGGAAATCGTAGTAAATAAATACATTCATGTAAAAGTCTCTAGATGTAAACGTAAAACATAGACCTAAATCTATACATTCAGGGATGAATTAACCACCACTATATGTGCTGGGCTGGGAGAAGAGAAACAGGAAGGAGTCTCCTGTTCCTTGGCCTCATGGAATCCCCTGACGTTGTGCCAACTCCACCCCTCTGAGACTCAGGCCGAGGCCCCAGGTCTCGGCCTGCACAGGTATTGATGCCAGCTATGCAAGGAGAACACGGCTACTGGACTGCTGGGGAGTCACAGAGACGGAGGAGGGAACCTGGTGAGGGTGTGTGGGACCCAGGAGGATCCGCACACCCTGGAGAAGTGCCCATGGGCCCTGATTTCCCCAGGGGTCAGGTTCACGGGGCACTGAGGCCTGTGTGCTGCTCTCGGCTGAGGGTGAGGTCTCTGGCCTGGACTGTCTATAAATGTCTGACAGGAGCGAACTGAACCTGGATATTTAGCCAGGCCGGCTTCAGGTGACTGGTCCCCTGCTCAGTGAGACTGATGAAGAAGAAAGAGGGGGACTCCAGGTCTCCAGGAAGGAAAGACCAAGTACAGCCCCTCCCATGCTCTGTGAAGAGCAGGAGGCCCAATGACAGGTGGGAGTGGTGACCCTGCCCCTCCACCCACACTCAAAGCCACCCATCATGAGAGCAGCACAGTAAATGTGGACAGGCTCCTGGAATACTTCCCTTTTCCTTTTTTAAATATGAGTCTTTTTAGACTGGCTATCATCAGCAAGACAAATAATAACAAGTGGAGAAAAAGGAACCCTCCTACACTGTTGGTGGGAATGGGAATCCTTTTTTGTGTCTTTTAACATCCTGAAGCTTTCTCTGTGCCTTGCAATATAAATACAATGATGCTGTGGTAATAATAATATTAATAATTATTTTATTAGAAAAGAAATTTTGGCTTAGTGTAGTCTGAAGTGAAAAGATCACAGATGACACAGCTGTTTTAAATGTGATGAAACCAATTGTACTCGTTATACAGACTTCAATATTGGAAAAGAAAAAAAAGAACATAGGCAGATTGTAATCAAACCCTTACCACATCCTAAAAGAACACTGCCCTGAGTTTTCAATGTTTTTGTCTTTTGATTGATTTGTTACATATATGTAAAAATCCAATAGACACTCAACCTGAAAAATGGTGCTGTGAGGCGACCCTGGCTCTCCACAGGCCTTTACAGAGGCTGAGAGGTCCCCACTGGTTGGCCTCATGTATATTTGCACATACAGTTACAATGAACCTACCCCACAATGAACAACCAGTTTAGATTTTCACATGCAGAGTCTCCCTCCTCCTACCGGAAGTGGTCTTTGATGACTTGCTGGTTCAATATACCAAGTCCGGCATCAGCAGGATCAAAACATATAAAGGAATTAATCTTTGGCCAATTATCTAACTGCACCTCCCACTCTCATACTTGATTTTCCCAGAGCCGTCACCTTACCTGCTTGACAACCCGATTGCTCCTTGTCCTTCACCTGCGCTGTGCATTCCTGTGACTCAGATCCTTCGTGTTGACATTTGGTCAGGGCTAACTCCATCCCTGCTCCCAGTTCCGTTTCCTAGGGCCCCATGCTTGAGCTTTAATGCTCTGCCCTTGACATCTTGAAATTTGAATTTGTGTTTGTTAAGTGAAGTCAGGAGGGAGCCAGATGGGACAATGGAACATGAACTGGAAATGTGGACACTTGGCTGACATGCCGTCTCTCTGCCATGACTCCAGAGTACCTTCGCCGCAGCCCGACTCCCATTCCCTGGGGCCCGCACCCTGCTTGGCCTTCTCTCTCGCTTCTTTACACACACAATGATGGCTGCTGCTCTCCACCCCTGACAGAGTCCTGGATACGAGTGTGGGGAGGGCTGAGTTAGGTACCAGCATTACACAGCATCTCACTGCAAGGACTGGTGTTCTCTCCACATAGGCTGGAAGCACCACCCTGCATCTGGTGGGCAACCATCCAGAGGTAGCTTCTTGAATGCCATGAGCCTCTCACCCACCCCCACTCAAATAACTAATGTGCCCTGGTGCAGAGGTTCAAATCCTTAGGAGCCATCCATCCACCATGGGTAGCGACAATGGGCTCGTGAGAAAACTCCTGGCTCACATTCCTCACACCCCTCCCCTAGCTGGGGTGAGGAACGTCATTTTGGTGGCTGGAAGGACTAATGCGTTTGTGAGGGTTTGCACTGGCCTTGAAATTACCTTTCTACCTGGATCTTTCAGTCAACTTCTTGCCTGGAGGGATCCTTTGTTCTCCTTCCAACGCTCTGGATTCTGACCTGTGATTTTTCTCTTCTGTCCTGCCGGGTGCACCCTTCAAGATCAGACACAAGATATAAATTGTTTAATTTTGCTGGTTCTGCATAAAAGTTAAATGCTCTGATATTTGCATTTAAAACCGGCATGATTTTAGATGAACCAGGAGCAATAAAAATTCATCCTAGTAGTTTAAAATGTGAATCTTTATTCACTCAGAACAACATTAAATAGCAAACATAAAACACTATACGTCAAGATAGCGAGGCCATAGAAGAAAGACAAAGATTCATGCATACTTTTAATGACACTATTTTTTATGGGTTTTAGAGAAGTAACTCCACAATTTATATTTGTTCTCGACCCTGTAAATTACATAGTTGGTCCTTATGGTGTTCAATCCTGAAGTTACATTTTTAATGTTATGTGCTGCTTTGATATCTAGTAAAACTGGGAGGGACTCAATTGTTTTAACTTAAACGAGTTCTCTTCCCTATTCTGCTCCAATGGATAGGGTCCCAAACAACCCCGTCAATGCACGGGGCCGGACACCGTTCCTGCTTATCCCTGAGTAGATTTCCCTGCCAGTCTGTGGACTTATTCACACAAGCCAATCACATCTTCCTGCAGGAACCAGGGAGCGTTCTTCCTCTAGTACTGCAAAGCCTGCCCTCCACAGCCCCTGTTCACTCCATTCCCAAGTACAATTCCTGTGGGACCTGCATGGCACGCAATATCTTCTACCCAGCTGTGCATGCGACTCTTAAACTGTTGTTATCTCATGTTTCTAGTGTCCACTGTCATGCGCTCATTCATGCTTATAACGTTAGTCTAGAAATCTCTCCCTCACGAATGGAGCGAAGAAGTGCCAAGCACAACTGCCTGCTTTTGGTGTACAACAGAAATCATCTTTCAGCTTAGCTTCTAGTCACTGACCGTGTTAGTTTTCTATTGCAGTCTAACAAATTAGCTCCAAATCTAGTGGTTTGAACAACAAAAGTTTTTTAACTCCCAGGGTCTGTGCTCAAGAACCTGGGTGTGGATTAGTTGTGTAACTCTGGTTGAAGATTTTTCAAACTACTGTCCAGGACTGAGGATTCATCTGGGGTTCCGCATGGGTGGATCCACTTCCAAATCCTCTCACACGGCTAGGGACTGGCTTTATCCCCCGCAGCACGTCTCTCAGTTCCTCTCCCTCCCCAGGGCTGCCTCACGTAAGGGCAGCCTGGTTCTCCTAGGGCAAGAAACCTGAGAGAACAAGAGAGAGGGGGAAAAATCCGAGATTGAAGGTGAAGTCCTTTAAAATCGAACCTCAGAAGTGACATCCTATCATCTGTACAGTATTTTTGTTAGAAGCAAGTTGCTAAATCACATGGTGGGAACTGTTTATATTAGGAGGTTAGGATCACTGGGGGCCATGTTAGTGGCTACTTACCACAGTCACCTCCCCGGTTCCCAATGATTCACGTCTCTCCTACAGGCAAAATATACTCTCTCCCTTCTAAGGTTTCTGGGCTAGTTTCCTACGGCTGCTGTAACAAAATGCTACAAAATGGATGCCTTAAAACAACAGAAATGCATTATTTTGTAGTTAGGGAGGCTAGAAGTCTGAATCAATGTGTTGGCAGGGCCATGTTGCCTCTAATGCTTCTAGAGGAATATCCCTCCTTTCCTCTCCTACTTTCCGGTAGCCTGAGATGTTCCTTGGTTATGACAGCATAACTCTTACTGCCCCCATGGCTGTCTTCTCTTTGTGTGTCTCCTTGTTTTCACATGCATTTTCCTCTCAGTGTTTCTTTTCTTCTTATAAAGACGCCACTCAGACCGAATCAAGGGCCCACCCTGTCCCAGCCTAACCTCATCTTAACTAATTACGTTTACAATAAGATCACATTCTGAGGTACTAGGGGTACAACATACCTCTAGGAAATACATTCAACCAATAACATGTCCAAATATACTTTAATATTATGAAAAAAGTTTTCTTATTTTAAAAGCTTTTTTAAATTTGTCTTATATAAATTAACACATTTTACTAAATCCAACAGATAAAAATAAGGAAATATATAATAAATGTATAACTTACGAACAAACTAATAATGTAACGCCAATCAATGACAAATACATTCCAGAAGAGTTCTTGAAACTTACATGTAGATGTATCCTATATCAATATCTGGCAATCCATAATAGAAGGGAGGAATACTAACATAAACATATTCATAGTTGATTGAGAGAGAGTGGATGTTAATTCTAAACACAAATTCACACTTGACTTTTATTGAGAAGCTTTTAAAAGATAGAATAAACATTTACATATGCAGATCTAATAAGCGAATTTATTTAGGCTTTGGTTCAGCTAAGAATGTGTTCCGATTTAAGTAACAGAAAATCTAACTTGCAATAGCTTAAAAAAACAAGTATTCTTTTTCCTCACATAACACAAAATCTAGGAGTTAACATAATTTGCATAAATTCAGCCTATCAAAGATGCCAGACTGGGTCTCGCAGGGCATTGTCCCATACAAAGCTTTTAGGAATAGACGGCTTTATTCTGCACGCTTGTTACTTTTGTTCACAAGACAACTTTTCTGCTGCAAAATATATATTCATTTTCAAGACAGAATGACAGAGAAAAGAGGGCAGTGCCATCTATGTCTGCCTTGTTTTTGGAGGACAAGCAAAAGAAAGACACACTTTCTAAAAAGCTCTCACTGAAAAATAGGTATGTCTCAGGGGCCAGAGTGAGTCACATGGTCACTAGACTCACGGAACTGAAGTGGCAAATGGCCACCGTCTTCACGGTAGAGATCAGTATTCAGTGAAAGTGTTGATTTCACTAACTCTATTCTCTAATATTTAAAACAAATTTATTTCAGTACAAATGAAATGAAGAATAAAAAAACAAACCAAAAAATCTCTAATTCAAAAAAGTGACTTTTTGACATATTAAGCAATTCGTACTAATGCAAATGTCATCAGTGGTTAACCTTGCATGATAGAAAGAAGTCACTGTTTCCTGCCTCAATGTCTTGTACAACACTTTCCTGTAAGGAATATCTAGGTACTATTACATTCCTAGAAAAATCTCAGACATTAGCTCTGAGGAGAACCTCAATGAGAGACAAAAGATGTTCAAATAAAGCTTCGACCTCTTTGGCAAAGGAGAAAAGTTGAGAATCTATTTTTGGCATATCATTGGGTCCAGGAAGAAAGTGGTGTCATGGAACACTAAGTCCCCATGAGGCCGAGAACCCATCAATATTTCAAGTTTAGAATGTGACTGAAGTTCAACAAGACAGAGTGACTGAGGATGATTTAGTCTCTCTCTCTCTTTTTCTTTTTTTTTTTTGATAGAGACATTAAGCATGTTTTCGTTTGGAATAGCAAGGTTTAAATTATATTACGCAGGATGATGTTATTGCTGTATTTTTTTTAAGATTTGAGTTCCTGAATAGTTTAATTGGTTAGAGTGGCTATGATTGATTGGTACTCTGTCCCCTGTCCATCTTGCATCTAGTGAACTCCCCGTCACATACAGGGTGAAAATCTGAAAACTTCCTATCTTGGGTTCTTTGCAATTGGCATCCTTGATACTAAATTGTGTTTTATCTCTAAGAAGCAGCGACTAAAGTTTGAGATGACAGAACTCTCAATTTTCTGTTGCTTTTTTCTATGTCTGCAGGCCATTGGATGGATTCACTTATTCCATATTCATACATGTCCAGGGGTAATTGCAGTCGTGGTGGTGGTGACATGTTATACAATGACATTCTCATTGTTGGAGAGCAACTACACAATGGTATGAATTATTTTCACAAGATTTCTGGTGACAGCCTCTGGAGAATATTCCTCCAATGCTTTCAATAATTTTATAACCACTGAGTTCTTACATTAGATGTCTTTTGCTCCTTAATATTCTTTGGATGGTTTAGGTTTCAGTTACTGAATCCTGACGGATCCAGTTTAAGTATGCGTGTTGACATCATGGTCATAACAACTGCAGAATATAAACAGAATGTATATGATTCGAGGCAATGAATGTGAGAAAACAAAATGAGAAAAACCGCTCAATTGAAAAGAAGACAAGAAAAGAAAGGAAATATAAGAAACAGTACAAATAAGTTCAAAATTTGAGTATACAGAAAGGTCTAAATGCAATGCTATTTAAAATAATGGTAAATACACAGAATTCTAGATTTACTAAATTTACATTAACAGAATAGAGTAAGGAAAATCCAACTACATGCTGTTTACAAAAGAACTAAATATAATTAAGAATATGTGTCATTAAAATATGAGCAAAATATGTCACATAAACACCAACCAAGTGAAAATTTTTCTAGCTGATCCTTTATGCTGCCACACATATTTAATATATATATATATAAATCAAAAGTTGATAGAAATACATGAATAAATTAAGAAATACATAAATATATCGAGTGATTTGAAGATAACTTTCATACCTAATTAACTCCTTGGACATACATATTAGCATATGCACAAAAACATCCACAAGTGGCATTTACAGTCAAAGAACATAATTGACACAATAAATTTAATGGACTCCTAAAAATACATTTTAATACACATTTGATAAAGTTAAAAAATGAATGAATCGTTCATAAAAGTAGTCAAAAAGCTCCCTGCCTCCCCACAAACAGACAACAAAACTCCAAACCCATCAGTATCAGGGAGAAAGCAGTTTGATTAAGTTAGAGGTAAGATCTGTCTTCATTCTGTTAACATAGTATCCCCTATGGAGGCCTAGCACCATTTGTTGAAGACACTATGCTTTTTCCATCGCATGATCTCACCACTCTTATCATATTATAGTTGACATAGATGTTTAGGTTTATTTCTGTACTGTCAATTATATTCCATTAATCTATATTTATATCCTTGTGCCAGTATCAAACTGTCAGTCCAAGTTGATGCCTGAAACTTCGGATAATGCCAAACCCTAAATGTACAACGTTTTTTCTTACACATATTATATATACCTATGATAAAATTTAATTTAGAAAGTAGGCACAGTAAGGGATGAACAACAACTGATAATAAATTACAATTATAACAATATACTGTAATAAAGTTATGTGAATGTGGTCTCTATCTCAAATTATCTTATTTCACAAATTTTTTTTTAATACCGTAGATCTTACTTACCTGAGTATATGGCTTTTATTCCCCTTATTAAATCAAGAACTTGCACCTTTTCACTTAAAGGAAGCATTTTACCACTTTTCTTTGGCCTATCTGAATTGCCAGCATTACTAATCTTGCACGTTGGGGGCATTCAGTAAAACAAGGGTGACTTGAACACAAGCACTGCCATACCATGAGGGTCCATCTAATAATTGAGGTGGCTAAGTGAGTAATGGGGGGGTGTGGGAAACCGTGCTGACGCGCTAGCAGGTGTTGTTCTGTGAAATGTTGAACCTTTGACTTCCTTGAGTGGTCTGTGCTCCCAGCAAGGCAAAACTTGCTACTTTGAGAACACAGAACCAGACAAGGTCAGGAAGTGCGGAGCTGGCCGAAAAACAGGCCCTTGTGTATCCAAACATTGTAACTATTAGATTGCAGACAGTTCTGTTACTTTTTGATGCCCAGAGTATATAAGCTGCCAAAATAAACTTGGGGTGAGGCATTTTACTTAGAACTGCGGCAGTCTACTTAGAATTGCCTGCCCTCCGGATCCCATCTTTGTCTCTCTTCTTTTTTCTCAATCCTCACTCCCCACTTCAGGGACTGTTCCTCGCCTTGGCAGGCACCGACAGGGGGGTATTGTATACAGTGTGATGAACAAAGGGGTGGTTCACATCCTGGGCAGCATGTGTTGGAGTGGGACAGCATGAGATTTAATCACACTACTCAGAATGGCCTGCAATTTAGAACTTATGAATTGTTAATTTCTGGGATTTTCCATTTAATGTTTTGCTACCAGGGTTTACTGCAGGTAACTGAACCTGTGGAAAGTGAAACTGTGTGTGTGTGTGTGTGTGTGTGTGTGTGTGTGTGTGTGTCTGTGTGGGGGGGGCATGCTACCATTGTTTTATAGTAAATTTTGAAATTGGGGAGTTTGAGTCCTCCTACTTTATTCTTCTTTTTCAGGATTGATTTGGCTATGCTGGGTCCCTTGCAATTCCGAATGGATTTTAGAATCAGCTTGTCAATTTCCGCCAAAAGAATTAGCTGGGATTCTTAGAAAGATTCCTGTTGAATTTGTTGATTAGGTTGTGTAAGGCTTGCTGCGCGACAGTGAAGCTAAGAGAGTCAGGCAGGTGGAGAAAAGTGAGGGCTTTATTCTGCGCTCCCGGGCGGGCGAGGTGCAGCGGTCCGCAGACGGGGCCGGTGAAGTGGCTCCCAGGGCAGAGGAGGGAGGCAGATATGCGATTTGGGGGAGGGGGTTGGCTGAGTGAGGTGGGAGATGAGCAGGCCCCCACCCCCAGCGCAGATAGGGCCCCAGCGGCTGTGTCTGGAGTTGTTTATTGCACCAAGGTCTGCTGCCTCTTCTGGGAAATGCCAGGGGCCCCAGTTTCCGTCATGAGAGGAGGGGTCTGAC
The DNA here is from genome assembly GCF_964194185.1 of Rhinolophus hipposideros. NCBI lineage: Eukaryota > Metazoa > Chordata > Mammalia > Chiroptera > Rhinolophidae > Rhinolophus > Rhinolophus hipposideros. Next base: position 37,748 of record NW_027669467.1, on the reverse strand, counting down.
TTGGCAGAGGGGTATGACTTTGCTCCCGGCCGCTTTGACCATGCCCCTAGCTGACCTCACAGGTTGAGGAATATGGCCATGTTAACAGTGTTCAGACCAAAATCGTGGAATATTTTCCCTATTAGATTGTCTTTAATTTGTTTCCACCAGTTTTGCAGTTTTTAGAGAATAAGTTTGGCTCTTATTTTGTTAAATATATTCCTAAGTATTCTATTATTTTTGATGCTGTTGCAAATTGAGTTGAAGTATGCAGAAATGCAATTGATTTTTATATATTGATCTTGAATACTGCAAATCTGCTGACTTATACATGCAAATACAGCTGGGCCTTGGTCAGAGTTGTTTCCTTATAACTTGGGTGACTTGTGGTAGGAAGGCACCTCTTGTTTATACCAGTCAGCCTGTGGTAGAATTGGTTTCCTTACATGTGGTTTCACTTAAAGTCGTAAAACCTACCCATGATGTTAAGTGAGGACTTACTGTAGTTCTTAAGCGGAATTCTTATAATGTCGTATACTGCAAGGTTATGTAATCTGTGAATAGAGGGCATATTGCTTTTGTCTTTCCAATATGAATGGCTTTTATTTCCATGTCTTACCTAATTGCTCTGGATAAAATATTCAGTACAATATTGAATAGAACTGGCCACAGTTGTCATCCTTTCGGGTTCACTGTCTTAGGAAGAAAGTATCCAGGCTTTCACTCATAAATATCATGCTAGTTATGGCTGTTCTATAGATGCTCTTTTCATCTAGCTGACCATGCCCCTAGCTGATAATTTAGAGAATTATCTTACATGCTTAGTTGGTTTAGGTATTTTTGTTGTTGTTGTTGTTGTTTGTTTTTGGTTTTTGTTTGTTTTTGTTTTTCATGAAAAGGCATTGAATTTTATGAAATGCTTTTACTGAAGTTGTAGCAATGATCATGATAGTGTATTTTACTCAATTAATATGATCAATTACATTAATTGATGTTTGAGTTTTAAATCAACTTTGTATTTCTGGGATATCTCACATGGCCATGGAATATGCTTTTTTCTGGATTTTGCTGAATATGATTTGCTAGTATTTTGCTGAGGATTTTTACATCCACATTCATAAGAAATATTAGCCTTTAGGTATATTTTCTTTTGATGTGTTTTGTTTTGGAATCAGTGTAACACTGGCCTCATAAGATGAGTTGAGATATGTTTCCTCTTCTACCTTTTGGAATAGTATGTGAAGAATTGGCATTAATTCTTTAACCTTTGGTAGAATTCAGTAGTGAGAACTTCTGGGCATTTCTTTCTTTATGAGTCATTTTTTGTTACCTATTCATATCTTTACTTAATCGGTTTGTTTATTTCTTCTTGAGTCAACTTTGTTAGTTTGTGTCTGTCTAGAAATTATTATTTCATCTAAGTTACCTTATTTGTTAGTGTACACTTTTTCATAGCATTCCTTTATTATCTTTGTATTTCTGTAAGTTCAGTAGTAATGCCCCCTTTTATATTTATGATTCTAGAATTGAGTCTTCTCTCTTTTTCTCTTGATCAATATAGCTAAATGTTTATCAATTTTGCTGACATTTTTAAAGAATCAACTTTGGTTTTATTGATTTTTCTCTATTATTTTTCTCTTCTCTCTTACACTAATTTCTGCCCTAATATATGTTACTTTCTTCACAATTTCTTTAGGTTTAGTTTGTTCCTCTCTTTTCAGCATTTGAGGTTGAAAGTTTAGATTATTGACTCGAGATATTTCTTTTTCTTAATATAGATATTTTATAGCTGTATATTTTCCTCTAAGTACTGCTTTAGATGCATCAAAAAACTTTATTTATTTTGTCTTTAGTTTTATTCCTTTCAAAATATTTTTGGATTTCCTTTTTGGTTTATTTTTTGACCCATTAGTATTTATGTGTGTTGTTCTGCTGCTAGTTCTGCTTTTATTCCATATTGTCAGAAAACATACTTTGTTTTATTTCTTTTCTTTTAAATTTATTTTCATTTGTTTTATGGCCTAGCTCATGGTGTATTCTAGAGAATGTGCCTTGGGTACCTGAAATGAATGTCTAACCTGCTATTGATGTATTGTTAGATCTATAGATGTCTGTTGGTTCTGGTTGGTTTACAGTGTTGTTTATGTCTTCAATTTTCTTGTTGCTCTTCAGTCTCATACATCTATCCATTACTGAATGGGAGGTATTGAAGTTCCCAACTATGATTATTGAACTGTTTAGTTCTCTCTCCTTTCTGTCAGTTACTGCTTCATGTATTTTGGTGTTCTACTATTAGATCTCATATATATAATTATATCATTGTAATTCTTCTATCTTCCTGATGGATTGATTCTTTTATTATGATGAAATGTTCATTGCTTTCTCTGGTAACCTCTTTTTTTGTTTTAAAGTCTATATTGTCTGATATTAATATCAGACAATACTCCAGTTTTCTTGTAGGTGCTATTTCCATGATTTATCTCCTTTCGTCCTTTAATTTTAAATTTATTTGTATCTGATATTAATATCAGACAATACTCCAGTTTTCTGGTAGGTGCTATTTCCATGATTTATCTCCTTTCGTCCTTTAATTTTAAATTTATTTGTATCTTTGAATCTAAATTGTGTCCCCTATAAAGAGCACATAGAGCATGCTTTTTTCATTTTAATTCAATATGACAATCTCTGTCTTATGACAGTGATTGCCTAATGTACTCACATGTAATGTTTTCATTGAAATAGCGGGAAACATCTTCCATTCTATTTTAGGTTTCTATGTTTCATGTCTTACTCTATTCCTCATTTATGGATTTTTTTGCATTAACTGAATATTTTTGTTGTAGTATTTTAATTTATTTAATGATTATTCACTATACTTTTCTAATTTTTTCCCCCAGTGGTTGCTTTAGGGATTACCACATACATCTTAACTTATCAGAATCAGTTTCAGATTTATACTAGCCAAATTCCAGGAGATTCACAGATGTGATTCTATATAACGTCATTCCCTTCTCTCTCTCTCTCTGTCTCTCTCTCTCTCTCTCTCTGTCTCTCTCTCTCTGTCTCTGTCTCTCTCTCTTATTGTTTTTATAAGTTATACCTGTTAATGTTACATATTTTTAAATAATACAATGTTATATTTGCTACTTTACCATTTATATTGATTTTCCTAGCCAATACAGCCTTGCTCCCACTCATGTTGTTTGTGCTATTACTGCAAATATATTATACATGTTACATTTGTATATGTTACAGGCCAAACAATACGTTATGGACGTACTATTTCATACAATCGCTTTTCAAATCTATTAGAAGAAGAAAAGAGAAAATATGCATGCCTTTAAATTGTTTTATATAATTATATTATTACCTTGACAGGTGCCCTTTGTCTTTTTCCTGTGGATTTTAACATCTGGGGTTACTTGCTTTTAACCTAAAGAACTTCTTTCAATATTTGTTGTATGGAAGGTCTACTAGCAAAAATCCTCTCAGCTTTTGTTTATCTTGGAAAGAAAGCCTTTATTTTATCTTCATTTTTGGAACACAATTTTGCTCCATTTATGATTTTGGGTTGACAGTTTTTTCTTTGAGCACTTAAAATTTGTTATCTCACTGTTTTCTGGCTGCCAATGTTCACACTGAGGATTCTGCTGTGAATTTTACTGTGCTTCCCCTGTAAGTGATGAGCCAGTTTTTTCATGGCTTGTAAGATATTCCTTTCATTTGATTTTTAGCATTTTTACTATGATGTGCCTGTTTGTGAACTTCTTTGTGTTTATTCTATTTGAAGTTCATTGAGCTTTCTGGATATGTAATTTATTGTTTTTCCATAAATTAGAGAAGTTTTCAGACATCATTTCTTTGAATACTTGTGTTGTTTCTTTCTCTTCTCTCACATTGGTGCTCTCAGTATGCAGATGTTGGTGGGTTTAATAGTGTTTTACATTTTTCTGAAGCTCTTCAGTTTTCTCCATTTGTTTCCTGCTCTTTGACTTGCATAATCTATATTGCTCAGTCTCCAGGACTGCAATATTCTTTCTGCTTCAAGTTCAGCTCTCCTGTTGAGGTCCTTGAGTGAATTTTTAAAATTTCAGTTATTGTATTTTTTAACTCCAGAATTTACATCTGTAATAGTTTTAAATAATTTCTATCTTTTTACTGATATACTTTAGTTGATGCAACTTGTTATCATACCTTCCTTTACTTGCTTAATTTTGATTTTCCTTATAAACGTTACGACCATGTTTACAATGGCTATTTTTAAGTACTTTTCTGATAAATCTGACATCTGGTAATTCTCATGGGCAATTTTTGTTTTGTCTGATTTTTTCCCCAGTGTTTGGGTTATACTTTCCTATTTGTTTGTAGTAATTTTTGTTGGAAACTGAAAACTTTACATATTACAGCAAGTGTAGGTAAGTGTCCTCCCTTCCAGGGCTTGTTGTTGTTATTGGCTTATTCGCGTGTTCAGTACATGTTTGCATTACTTTCGTGAAGCCTATTTTTCCTCCCCCACTGTTAAGCCTCTGTTGTTCCTCCCCAAGGAGGTGCAGCTTTGCCTGTACCTACAGTCGCCATAGGATGACGATGGTTTTGGTAGGGAATTTCTGATCTCTTTTTTTTTTTTTTTTTAGTTTTATTTTATTTTATTTTATTTTTACATCCCTCACACCGTGAACCCCCCTCCCCCCATCCACCACCACCCCGACCTCACACCGAGCCATCACATTATACAACATTATGTTAAGTGAAATAAGTCAGAAAGAGAAAGACAAGTACCATATGATCTGATCTCTTTTTGTTATTCTATGAACACACCGAGCTCTTAAACTTCGCTAATTGACTGTTAATTGCACAATTGTTTTAAACAATGTACTGAGGACACAAATATTTTTTACAACCAATCCTATAATATTATGACTCTTGTGAAAGAATAGTTTTGGAGGGCAGTGTTTAATACTTGTTCTGATCCCAGGAGGGTTCCCCCACGAGCAGCCTTATTTCTCAATTCTCTTCTGCAAACTAGACTACCGGCAATTCAGCCTGTGTATTAAGCTCTTTCATCACAACCTCCACTGCTCATGAGGCTTCATTTTATTCAGACTCAATTTCAAATGAAGTCAGGTGTTGGGAAGAGATTAGGAGCTGTTTATTGACTTGCTTCTCCCCCAAGAAAAATCCCTTAGGCCCTTGCTCTGGATCTGTGGTTGGGCACAACTGCAAGATTTTCTCTGAGTGAAGAAAGAGTGAAACCCTGCTCTCGGCGCTTAACATTCAATGGAGGGTGGGGTAGCATCTGGAAGACCTATTAGCTTGCATCTTCTGGATTTGAAGCAGAAGCTAAGACCGGGGTGACCAGGGCCCCAGTCTCCTTAGCTCACTGCACAGTAGAATTCAATGGAATAGGGGACTCCGTTTGTCACCCACACTTGGCTAAGACATCCTGAGCCACAGATGGGGGCCAGAATGAGAAAAGCTGGTGTCCTGCTCCTTTAGAAAGAAATCCCTTCACCTGCGAACTGTGGTAGGGGAGGGGCCCTGTGTCCTGTCAGCAGCAGTCTGCTGTGGAGGACATGTCTCACCCAGCTGGGAGTGGGGAGGCGGGGACATTCGTGATTCAAACAGCACAGGCTCTTAACTTTCACATCTAATTTATGTACATTTTATTTTATTTTATTTTATTAATTAATTATTTTAATTTATTTATTGGGGTGACAATTGTTAATGAAATTACATAATTTCAGGTGTACAATTCTGTAATACATCATCAATATATCCCATTGTGGGTTCACCACCCAGAGTCAGTTCTCCTTCCATCACCATACATTTCATCCCCCTTACCCTCATCTCCCTCCCCCCACCCCCCTTACCCTCTGGTAACCACTAAACTATTGTCTGTGTCTATGAGTTCTTGTTTCTCATTTGTTTGTCTTGTTTTTGGTTTATATACCACATATCAGTGAAATCATAGGGTTCTCTGCTTTTTGTGTCTGACTTATTTCGCTTAGCATTATATTCTCAAGATCCATCCATGTTGTCACAAATGTTCCTATATCATCTTTCCTTAACGCTGAATAGTATTCCATTGTGTATATATACCACAACTTCTTTATCCAGTCATCTATCGAAGGACATTTTGGTTGTTTCCATGTCTTGGCCACCGTAAACAAAGCTGCAATGAACATTGGAGCACACGTGTCTTTATGTATAAATGATTTCAAATTCTTTGGGTAGATACCCAGGAGAGGGATTGCTGGGTCATATGGTAATTCTATTCGTAATTTTTTAAGGAACCTCCACACTGCCTTCCATAGTGGCTGCACCAGTCTGCATTCCCACCAACAGTGTATGAGGGTTCCTTTTTCTCCACAGCCTGTCCAACACTTGTTGCTATTTGTCTTTTTGATGATAGCCATTCTGACTGGGGTGAGGTGATATCTCATTGTGGTTTTTATTTGCATTTCTCTGATGATTAGTGATGTTGAGCATTTTTTCATATGTCTATTTGCCATTTGTAAGTCCTCTTTAGAGAAATGTCTCTTCAGGTCCTCTGCCCATTTTTCAATTGGGTGGTTTGTTTTTTTGGTTGTTGAGTTTCATGAGTTCCTTGTATATTTTGGATATTAGACCCTTATCGGAGGAACTGTTTGCAAAAATCTTCTCCCATTCAGTCGGTTGCCTCTTTATTTTGTCGATGGTTTCTTTTGCTGTGCAGAAACTTTTAAGTTTCATATAGTCCCATTTGTTTATTTTAGCTTTTACTTCCGTTGCCTTTGGAGTCAAATTCATAAAATGCTCTTTGAACCCAAGGTCTATAAGTTTGGTACCTATGTTTTCTTCTATGCAGTTTATTGTGTCAGGTCTTATGCTTAAATCTTTGATCCATTTTGAATTAATTTTGGTACATGGTGACAGATAACAATCCAGTTTCATTCTTTTGCACGTGGCTATCCAGTTCTCCCAGCACCATTTATTGAAGAGGCTATCTTTTCTCCATTGTATGTTTTTAGCTTCTTTGTCAAAAATTATCTGTCCATATTTATGTGGTTTTATTTCTGGGTTCTCAATTCTATTCCATTGGTCCATGTGTCTGTTTTTCTGCCAATACCATGCTGTTTTGATTATTGTAGCTCTGTAGTACAAGCTAAAGTCAGGCAGTGTGATACCTCCAGCACTGTTCTTTTTTCTTCAGATTGCTTTGGCTATTCGGGGTCTTTTGTGGTTCCAAACAAATCTGATGATTTTTTGTTCTATTTCTTTAAAAAATGCCATTGGGATTTTGATGGGGATTGCATTAAATCTGTATATTGCTTTGGGTAATATGGCCATTTTAACTATGTTGATTCTTCCAAGCCATGAGCACGGAATGTCTTTCCATTTCTTTGTGTCTTCTTCAATTTCTTTCAAAAATGTCTTATAGTTTTCAGCATATAAATCCTTCACATCCTTGGTTAAATTTATTCCTCGGTATTTTATTCTTTTTCTGCAATTGCAAAGGGAATTGTTTTTTGTATTTCTTTTTCTGAGATTTCATTGTTAGTATATAGGAATGCAATGGACTTTTGTACGTTGATTTTTGTAGCCAGCAACTTTACTCTATTCATTGATTGTTTCTAACAGCTTTTTGGTGGAGTCTTTAGGGTTTTCTATGTATAGCATCATGTCATCTGCAAAGAGTGATGTTTTAACTTCTTCATTCCCAATTTGGACGCCTTTTATTTCTTTCTCTTGCCTGATGGCTCTGGCAAAGATAATTCATGTACATTTTCGTCAGTTTTTTTGGGATGTTTCTTCATGGCTATTTCTCTTTAGGATAATGTCTATATGCTTTAAACGATTGGTCTTTTTATTCCCCCGATAGTGTTTTTCTCTATTAATTTTACTAATGTAGGAGCAGGTTAGTGGAATTCCTTACACTTCAGGCCAGAAGTCAATCTCCCTTTATAGTGTTTCTTGATGTTCATCAGTAACAGAGATAAAAACGGAATTTAAAGCAACACACTTGTAATTTCCACAAAAGTGTTATGTATGTAGAAATGCAACTAGTAAAAGATGAACAAGCCATTTGTGGAGGCATTATAATAAAAATTTATTTTAATACATTATAAAGACCTATGTAAATAAATACAGTTATAGAAAATTAATGAATTATAACTTAGATTTCAGTTCTCCCCAAATTGGCCTTCAGATTTTAATTTCTTTTTCCGTTCTAACCAACTGAGCTAACTGGTCACGCCCGATCTTCTGATTTCAATGAGATCCCAATCTGAAATTATTTTTGACACTTGAAAATCTGATTCTAAAAAAATTACATAGAAAAGCAAAGAAGCACAATACCGAAGAAAAATAAGAAATTTTAAGGAAGTTATATAACATGATGGTAAAGTGCACACACAAACACACACGCGCACACACATAGCACACATCACATGAAATGATGAGGAAGACAAGAATCTACCGAAAAACTCCCAAAGACCATAACTGGAATAAGTTAAGCAGGAAAATGAATACAGCAGTGTTAGATTTAACCTAAAGTATAAAATAAATATTTACGAAGCCATTCTAATATAAATGAATGAAAAATAGATGACTGGGAGAATAACAAATTTCCCATGCAGAGACATTGCAAATAATGCATGTCAATAGTTTATCCTGAAGGTGATGGGGAATAACTTTATTATTCTTTGGTGTTGACTACACATAATGCTTTTTTCCCAAAGAAACCAATATGGAAAGCGGAGAAGATTAACTTCACGGGGGAACAACTTTGTGGTCGTTGTCCAAATACTAGTGTCCTTTGTGTAATCATGTAGCTAATATCAGACAGATCTTAGTGATGTGATTCTACTAAACACATAACCAGACTCCCAGATCCCAGATCGGTGAAGGTCGTTTAAAATTAGAAAAATGCGAGAATCTGTAACTGTCAAGAAGAGCTTAAGAACTATATTATTAAATGTACTGCATCTTGGGTAGGATCTTGGAATGGAAAAAGAACATTTGGTAAAAATAAAGGAAATCTAAATACTGTATGGAATATACTTAATGCATCAATATTTATTCATTAATTGTGACATGTGTACCATAAAGTACTATAACAATGATAGAGGAATTTATCTGTGGGGTATATGGGAACTCCATGCTATCTTCGCAACTTGTCTATAATTCTAAAACTATTTTAAAATAATGTATATACACTCGCAAAAGAGATAAGTGTTTCATAAATAAAACTCAAAGGGCACTATATAAAAGTGATTCAAATGAAAAATTCAAATGTATCAAAACTAATAATATCACTTCATAAAAAGACAACAAAAAGAAGCAAAAAAGTTATAAATTGAGAGCTAATTTTAATCACGTAAATAAATGGCAATTGGTATATTTCAAATGTAAAGTAGTTAAAATATCAATATATCAATGAGAAAGATATCATCCAATAATATATGTGGCATGTATATGTATATCTATACATATATAATTTTAATAGACATAATATGTTAGGATATGTGCTTATATAATTATATGTATACATACCACATGAATATATAGAAAATATGAACATGCATATACATTGTAATATACTATGTGTAGTATAGAAAATATAAACATACATACAATACTCAAATAGATGCAGTATATAAAGATACATGTTTTATATATTCGTAAAGCAAAAGTGAATATACTTTGGCCAGAAACATATAAGAAGCCCTTAATATTGTTAATAATTAAATAAGCATAAAACTAAACCTTAATTTTAAATTTTTGTATGTACCAGAATGGCAGGTACTGAGAGTCTGGAAAAACCAAGTTCTATTGAAGACGTGGAGCCATTATAACTCCTAGTCAGTGCTGGTGGAAATGTGGATTGGTACAACCACTTTGGAAAACAATCTGCATTATTTTTACAGTCTTTCCATTTATGAATAAGAACACAGAGCATCCACTCGTCACTGTACATATCCTGGGTAACTCGATCATAGGTTTACCTGGGGACACTTACAAAACAAGGTCAATGCCGTATTGTTCTTTAAAATAAACACCCACAGGAGTAGGGTGCCTGGGCCAGAGCCTCTCCTTTCGCGTGACAAACCCCGGGCGAGATTCCTACCCCACCGGCACTCCGCAGACCCTGGAGGCCTGCCCCAGTATCTCACGGTGACTGCCCGCCCCCCCGCCCCCCGGGCTCTACATCCTTAACGGAGCCCAGCCCCGGGCGCGACCGTCCGCCGGTGGAGGAGCTGTCGCTTCAACACTGCCCCCGTGCGTCGGTCCCATTCCGTGACAGAGCCTGTGCGTCCCTCCTTCCTCCCCCCACCCCCTCGCAACCGCTGTCTCTCTGGCTTCTGTCACCGCCAGGGAAGTGGCAGAGGGCCCGTGGAGCCACGGGTGGCCTGAAAGGGCCTCACTGCGGGCAAAGAGTAACCCGCTGCCCACGCCCGCGGCGTCCTGAGGACGCGGGGAGCAGGCGGGTGGCGCGGCGCTGCTGGAGCCGGCAGGCGGGGAGAGGCTCGCCGCCGGAGCGGCCCAACAACCTGGCGCGCGCTCACCAAGCAGGCCGGGCGGCTGCTCTTGGGGCGCCGCGAGCCCGGTCCCAGCGTCTACGGCCATACCACCCTGCACGCGCCCGATCTCCTCTGATCTCGGAAGCTAAGCAGGGTCGGGCCTGGTTAGTACTTGGATGGGAGACCGCCTGGGAATACCGGGTGCACTAGGCTTTTGCCCGCCACTGCTTTTGCGGCCGCCATGCCCCTGGACCCTCTGCAGCCGCCAACCCCGATACAGGACCCCTGGCTAGCGGGGCTGGGCGGGGTGGGGGGGGTGGGTAGTGGGAGGGTGGGGTCCGGGCCGCCGCCGAGACCTACAGCCTCGCAGACCCGGCCTCACGCCAGGCGCCTGGGCCAGGTCTCCCCCCACAGCCCCTTCTATAGCCTCTTTTTTCCCCTGCAAGCGAAAGCTGTCAACCCGAAGACCTTCGCCGCGCCCACGACCCCGCCCCCAAAGCCCAAGCCCAGGGCTGCCTGCCCGCGCAGGCCTCCAAACGGCCTCGGGCGGCTTTCTCCTGCCAAGGCAGTGCGGCTCCTTGGCACCTCGGTGTCCTTGGCAGAGGGGTGACCGTCCCACTGCCTGCACCCGGCCCGGAGACAGAGGGACTGGTTGTCCCAGGACAGCAAGCCGAGGGGACGCCCAGCCGCCCCACCCCACCGGAGGCCTCCGTCTCCACCGGCAGGCACCGCGGCCCGTCCCCCAGCGCCCTTCCTTCTCCCAGGAGAGCCGTGTGCGCTCCGTTCCCCACCGCCGGCCGCTGCGGGCCCCGGCGCACAGCCACAAAAGAGCCCGGCCAAAGCAGCAGAGGGAGGGAGCGCCACACCTGCACGCGCGCGGCCATCTCCCCGGGCCTCCAGGAGAGACCACCACAGGGGAAAAGCAGGCAGGCAGGCAGGCCCAAAACCCACAGGATTAGGGTGCCTGGGCCAGAGCCTCTCCTTTCGCGTGACAAACCCCGGGCGAGATTCGGACCCCACCGGGACTACGCAGACCCTGGAGGCCTGCCCCAAGAACCCACGGTGACTGCCCGCCCCCCCCCCCTACATTCTTAACGGAGCCCAGCCCCGGGCGCGACCATCCGCCGGTGGAGGAGCTGTCGCTTTAACACTGCCCCCGTGCGTCGGTCCCATTCCGTGACACAGCCTGTGTGTCCCTCCTTCCTCCCCCCCTCCACTCCCAACCGCTGTCTCTCTGGCTTCTGTCACCGCCAGGGAAGTGGCAGAGGCCCCGCAAGAGGCGGGGCCCTGGCGGAGCCGGCCAGTGGGGAGATGCTCCGGACTGGAGCAGCCCGGCAGCGTGGTTCGCGCTCACCACGCAGGCCGGTCCGCTGCTCTTGTGGCGCCCAGAGCCTGCTCCCATGTCTATGGCCACAGTAGCTTGAACGCGCCCTACCTCCTTTGATCTGGGAAGCTAAGGAGGGTCGGGCCTGGTTAGTACTTGGATGGGGGACCGCCCGGGAATACCGGGAGCCCTAGGCTTTGACCCGCGACTCCTCTTGCGGCCGCCCCGCCCCTCATCCTCCGGGAGTGGCCCAGCCCGCCTAATAAACCCACGCCAGGGCTGGTGCTGAGGGGGCTGGAAGGCAGGGGGAGAGGAATGGGTGGCGCCACCAGGCACTACAATGTCGGTGTCCCTGCCCAACGCCAGGCCCTTCGGCCCGGGCTCCCCCTCACGCAACCCCCTTCTTAGTCCCCATCCCTCCCGCAAGCCTTCAGCCAGCAGCCATTCGCCCCGCCCCCAACGCCCAAGCCCGGGTTTGCCTGCAGGCGGAGACCTGCACCTGCTTTGGGCGACTTTCTCCAGCCAAGGACGTGCTCGTGCTTGGCACCTCGGGACCGAGCCCAGGGGACGACCATTGCTCTGCCTGCACCTGGGCCCCGACACAGAGACTCAGGGTATCGCCCGGCACCGGACCAAGGGGAAGGCCACCCGCCCCACCCCACCGGATAGCTCCGTCTTTGCTAGCCGGCACCGCGAGCCCTCCCCGCCCCCCTTTCATCTCTTAGGATCGCCGGGCGCCCTTCCTTCTCGCAAACCTCGGTGGCCCCGCCCCCAGCACCAAAAGAGCAGGGACAAAATGGCAGGAGTAGAAAGCTCACGTGCCCTCGGGCTCCAGGAGAGACCACCACAGGCGAAAAGCAGGCAGGCGGGCATGCACACAACCCACACGAGGAGGGTGCCTGGGGCCGCTCCTCTCCTCCCGCATGCGGGACCCCGGGCGGGGCTCGGAGCACGGCGGCAATCCGCGGACCCTGGAGGCCTGCCCCGGGGTCCCACGGTGACTGCCAGCGCCCCGGCACTGCCTTTATAACGGAGGCCAGCACCGGGCACCACCGCAGTCTGCTGGGGAGGCTGCCACTTCAACTCAGACCTAGTGCGTCTGTCCCAGTCGGTGTCCCATGCTGTGCGTCCGTCCCCCCTCCTCCCCAACTCCCAACCCTTCTTTGTCTGTCTTCTTCCACCTCCAGGGAAGTGGTAGCGACCCCGTGGAGCCACAGATGGCGCGAAGGGGCCTCGCTGCTGGCAAGGAGCCAAAGGCAGTCCACCCAGGCGGCATTTTGAGGAGGCGGGGAGCAGGCAGGAGGCGGGGCCCTGGCGGAGCCGGCCAGCGGGAGATGCTCCGGACGGGAGCAGCCCGGCAGCCTGGTTCTCGCTCACCACGCAGGCCGGTCCGCTGCTTTGTGGCGCTGGGGGCCTGCTCCCAGCGTCTATGGCCACAGCAGCTTGAAGGCGCCCTACCTCCTTTGATCTGCGAAGCTAAGCAGGGTCGGGCCTGGATAGTACTAGGATGGGGCACCGCCCGGGAATACCGGGAGCCCTAGGCTTTGACCCGCGACTCCTCTTGCGGCCGCCCCGCCCCTCATCCTCCGGGAGTGGCCCAGCCCGCCTAATAAACCCACGCCAGGGGTGGTGCTTTAGGGGCTACAGGGCAGGGGGAGAGGAATGGGTGGCGCCACAGGGCACTACAATCTCGCTGTCCCGGCCTCACGTCAGGACCTTCAGCCCGGGCTCCCCCTCACGGAACCCCCTTCTTTGTCCCCTTCCCTCCCGCAAGCCTTCTGCCAGCAGCCGTTCGCCCCGCCCCCAACGCCCAAGCCCAGGTCTGCCTGCAGGCGCAGACCTGCACCTGCCTTGGGCGGCTTTCGCCAGACAAGGAAGTGCTGGTGTTTGGCACCTCGGGACGGAGCCCCGGGGACGACCATCGCTCTGCCTGCACCTGGGCCCTGAGACAGATACTCGCGGTGTTGCCCGACACCGGACCAAGGGGAAGGCCACCCGCCCCACCCCAGCGGATAGCTGAGTCTCCGCTGGCCAACACCGCGACCCCCCCCCCCCCCGCACCCCCTTCTTAGTCCCCTTCCCTCCCACAAGCCTTCAGCCAGCAGCCGTTCGCCCCGCCCCCAACGCGCAAGTCCGGGTCTGCCTGCAGGCCCAGGCCTGTAGCGACCTTGGGCGGCTTACTCCAGCCAGGGACGTGCTAGTGCTTGGCACCTCGGGACCGAGCCCAGGGGACGACCATCGCTCTGCCCGCACCTGGGCCCTGAGACAGATACTCGCGGTGTTGCCCGACACCGGACCAAGGGGAAGGCCACCCGCCCCACCCCAGCCGATAGCTGCGTCTCTGGTGGCCAACACCGCGACCCCGCCCCCCCCCCCCCGCACCCCCTTCTTAGTCCCCTTCCTTCCCTCCCTCAAGCCTTCAGCCAGCAGCCGTTCGCCCCGCCCCCAACGCGCAAGTTTGGGTTTGCCTGCAGGCGCAGGCCTGTAGCGACCTTGGGCGGCTTACTCCAGCCAGGGACGTGCTAGTGCTTGGCACCTCGGGACCGAGCCCAGGGGACGACCATCGCTCTGCCTGCACCTGGGCCCCGACACAGAGACTCGGGGTGTCGCGCGACACCGGACCAAGGGGAACGCCACCCGCCCCACCCCACCTAATAGCTCCGTCTCTGATAGCCGGCACCGGGACCCCTCCCCGCCCCGCTTTCATCTCCCAGGAGCACCAGGCGCGGTCCGTTCCCGCCCGCCTCGGTGGCCCCGCCCCCAGCACCAAAAGAGCCAGGACAAAATGGGTGGAGTAGAGAGCGCACCTGCCCTCGGGCTCCAGGAAAGACCACCACAGGGGAAAAGCAGGCAGGCGGGCATGCACACCACAAACACTAGGAGGGTGCCTGGAGCCGCTCCTCTCCTCCCGCTAGTGGGACCCCGGGCGGGGTTCGGAGCCCTGCGGCAATCCGCGGACCCTGGAGGCCTTCCCCGGGGTCCCACGGTGACTGCCAGCGCCCGGGCACTGCCTCCGTAACGGAGCCCAGCCCGGGGCACCACCGCACTCCGGTGGGGAAGCTGCCACTTCAACTCAGCCTCAGTGCGTCTGTCCCAGTCGGTGTCTCATGCTGTGCGTCCGTACCCCCTCCTCCCCTACTCCCAACCCTTGTTTGTCTGTCTTCTGCCACCTCGAGGGAAGGGGTAGCGGCCCCCTGTGCACTGAGTTGTGTGTGGGACACTGGCAGCAGTGCCTGGACCTTATTTACTATAATGAGAGGACGAGGCAGTGTTACTGCATATGGGGCCTGGGTCTGCAAACATCGCATCGCCCACTCCTCCCACTGCATGCCTCTATTGTAACGGTGAGATTCGGGGAATCAATAGCACACTTAGACTTAGCTAGTTTGCAGTGTGACTCACCGCAGAGCTCGCTATCCAGCCACCTGTAATTAAACCCAGTTATTGATCCACCCTGATATTCAGCTGTTTTCTCTTTGTTTCTCCCCTCAATGATTAACTGTTTGTTCCCTTTCTCAAGTAAACCCATACCTCGTGAACTAACATCCTAACCTGGGAAAGAGCAATTTCGTAATCCCCAGGCACCCGGACACTGGAATCCAATTTACAACTTCTTGCACTTTTTTACTGGTGATGCATTCGAGTCCCAGGCCGCTATGGCTAACTCCTAGTTTGGAGTCCGGACATAACTTTGTCTTCAAACAGACCAGACCCCAGGAAGGATGTCAGCCCTCAAACCAGCCTGACCGACTCCTCCTTTCCTACGTAAGAAAAAGCTAACCCGAAGTTAGGTGCAGCTGTCCACCCTCAGACACTAGACTCTGCGCCGGCGACTCCCCCTCACCCCCAACCCCCCGTGTTTCTCTCTTTCTTACCAGAGGCAGCCGTCATTGTTGGACACTGCCATGGGCATTCTCTCTCTGCCCTAACTGTCATAAAAGCTTCCTTTGTAGAGTCTGTGAATGCTTTCACCTTTTGTAAATTCCACGCCACAACACCTATCTGTCCACAGGGCTAACTTGGGAAATATGTGTATTTTTACAACGTGTACATTCTCGGTTATCCTGTCTTATTTAGGTTGTACGTGTCATTACATCTGATATTCATGTAACTACAGTGCGATGAAAAAGAGTTCCGTAACAATATCCCCTGAAAAAATTACCTTGCTGAGTGGAATGACTTATATCTCACATTAGTGGGCGTTCATTCAGTTTATAAGACCTTTCAAACAAGTACACGTTTACTAAAGTAAGGTGCATAAAGGCCCAACTAGCATAAAAATAAGGATAAAGTTGAAATCAATACACTAACCATGGACATGATCATTTATTACTATCAAGTATTATGAACTGTACGTAATTGCAGCTGTTGTACTTTTAGACGACTGGCATACGTGAATTCCCCATGCACGTAGGTTAAAATTCAATTTTATCTTATTAACCCGATTCTTAATTTGATGATTAGCTCAGCTAGAAGAAGTTGTTCTTCTGGACAGAGAGAACAGTGCCTCAGGGACAGACAGAAGGAAAGGAAGGAAGATGATTTGTGAAACAAAGAAAAGGGAGATGAGATCACTCCTCAGAAATGCTACAGCTACAGCTACTTGTAAAGGGTTATAACACTATTAGCATTGCAGGCTGGGAAAAATCTCCACCCCTGTGTCCTCAGGACAGTTCCCACAAGGAAATCCCTCTTTCTGATGGGAGCGAGTGATCAGCAGAGACACACCCTGGGAACGCCCTGGAAACGCCCTAGGCTCCACCTGTGACTCCACTCCTGATTGTTTCCCACCCTCATTAAAATATAATCCTAAATTTTGTTTGTTTCAGCACAGTCGCTCTCCACCTGTGCCTGTGCACTCCTGCATTTTGGGGATATATTTTCTTTTTAAAAACAAATCCTCCTCCTGCTTGCCTTTGCTCACCAGTTGTTCCTACATCCTGGAATGCCTTCCTGTGATGACTGACCTGCTCTCCAATAACACACTTACTAGGTCAGAGCAAAACAAATAATTGTGAAGCCCCCACAGTATTGGGGAAGCCTGCAAGGAGAATTAATGGCCAGGGCACTGCTGGCTCCTGGCAACCACCGCAGCTGGCAAGGACGTCTGCCGCCAGAGGTAAGCGGTGTTTTTGTTCACGCTGTGAGCCTTTCTGGTGTATGTATTTATGCAGGGTTTGAGAGAATTTAGAAGTACTGCACGTCCTTTTCCCCTCCTCTACAAGTAGACTGGCAGGAAAATATATTTGTGAACCTAGCTTCTCGAGAGTAGAGACTCACAGGTTTTCTTTTTTTTTTTAAATGAAATTAAAATATATCTCTTGTGAAAATACAAGTTATTTTTACTAAAACCTAAAATAAAATATATGGTTCTATTATTGATAAATATTAGTAAAATATTAATTTGTATGAGGATGTAGGAAATTAGGGTATATTGATTCCATCGGGCTTGCAGCTTACAGTTCAGAAATAAAAATATGTAGTGTGCAAGGCGTTCATTTTCGGTTAGTTTAGAAAATCTCCCTATTTCAAAAAACAGTTAAAACCTCGTTCAACATTGCTCAATCAAAATTATAATGGCACCAAAGTTCCCATCATCTTTGTGGATTTGGGAGGCTAAGAATTGATCTTTCCCCTCTTGAAGACTCAGGAATTTTTTCCCCTTTTCACTATCAAAGAAAACATAGTGTATATGAGCCCCTCTCTTCTTGCTGTACCAATGGCAATGAATAGTGACGGAAATGGACTCACTATGTGGTTTTAGAAACAGTTATAAATTAGTTATTTGTCTTAAGGACTGCCTATCTATTTGAGACTGTGAGGGAGAGTTCTTTCAGGAGAGAAGAATCTTGTTGATTTTGAAGAACTAGGTCATGTAGGTTTGCCAAAATTAGTGAAGTATCCTAGTTATCAAATATATTTTTATTAGTTTCAGGTGCACAAGACAAAGTAATACTTAGACATTTATCATTTATATCCCTCACACTGTGTGAACCCTTCTCCCCCCATCCACTACCCCTCTGACATCGCACACAGCCATTACATTTCCACTGTCTCGATTCCTAATGCTGTACTCCACTTGTAAGTATATACATACACATATATACACATATCTATATATATAAAATTATAGTTGGCATTCATTATTGTTCAGCTTCAGGTGTAAAGTGCAGTGATCAGGCATCCACATCATCCCTGAGGTGGTCTCCCAAATGGGACACGTGTCCATTGGATATCCTACAAAATCTTTACAACATTATTGATTACGTTCCCCAAATCAATTTTCAAAACCCCGTGGCCATCTTGTGGTTACCTACTGTTTTCTAATCCCCTCACCTTCCCCCTTATCCCCCCCCACCCATCTAGCAACCCTCAGTTTTTCCTCTTTGTCCCCAAAACTGTTTCTGATTAGTTCATTCACTTATTCTTTTCTTTAGATTCTGCATATAAGTGAGATCATATGGTATTTGTCTTTCTCTGTCTGACTTATTTCACTTAACATAATGTTCTCTAGGTCCATTCCTGTTGTTGCAAATGGTAAGATTTCTTTCTTCTTTATGGCTGCGCAATACTCCATTGTATAAATGTACCACAGTTTCTTAATCCAGTCGTCTACCGATGGGCATTTCAGATGTTTCCATGTCTTGGCTATTGTGCTTAGTGCTGCAATAAGCATAGGAGTGCATAAAGATTTTTGAATTGGAGTTTTGGATTTCTCCGGATAGATACCTAAGAGTGGAATTACTGGATCATAGGGTAGTTCCATTTTCAGATTTTTGAGATACCTCCATACTGTTTTCCATAGTGGCTGCACCAATCTGCAATCCCACCAACAGTGCACAAGCGTTCCCTTTTCTCCACATCCGCGCCAGCACTTGTTGTTTGTTGATTTATTGATGATAGCCATTTTGACTGGGGTGAGGTGGTATCTCATTGTGGTTTTTATTTGCATTTCTCTGATGGTTAGTGAGGTTGAGCATTTCTTCATATGTCTGTTTGCCATCTGTATGCCCTTTTTAGAAAAATATCTCTTCAAGTCCTCTGCCCATTTTTTAATTGGGTAGTTTGTTTTTTTGGAGTTGAGTTGAGTGTGTTTTTTATAAATTTGCGACTTTAACCCCTTATCAGATATATCATTGGCAAATACCTTTTCCCATTCATTGGGATCCCTTTTTGTTTTATTGATGGTTTCCTTTGCTGTGAAAACACTCTATAGTTTGATGTAATCCCACATGTTTATTTTTTCTCTTCCCTCTCATGAGGGGATATGTCCACAGGTTTTCTTTAATGAAGTGGTCACTTCAATAGGGCCTGGAGGAAATGTGCGTGGGAAACCAGTTTGGCGAAAGTACTCACATGTGTACTCACCTGTGTGTTCAGATAAGAGAAGACACCAGAGCTGGACCATGGACCCCAGATCCAGACCTCTAAATGGACCATTGTCCCACATAGCCAGACACCAGGGCCTGACTAGGACACCTTACCAGGGACCCTGGACCCTAATCTCCAACCCTGACCCTCCCTTCCCGCCTTCCCTTCCAGAGATGGTCATTTTTTGTGTCTCTATGTCTCTTGTGTCGTTGGTCCTGACAAGGAAACAGTGACAGAAAGCCACAGTGACAGAAAGCCTTTGTCTTCCTTGGTCAAGCTGTCAAAAGGCTTTTTGGTTTGAGTAGCTATTAAAATCCTACCATCAGTGGCCAGAGTATGGATCCTTTGAATTGGAAAAACTTCTAAATTGGAAAATGTGTTAGAGAACTCTCATAACAAAGCTGTTTTTTTGGACCCTAGAGATAGACCACATGTTTAATACTAACGGATACAAGGAAATTTAACTATTCTTAAGATTTTGAATTAGTTCTTCAGCTTCTTGGGTCTTAATAGATGCTAATGTCAACATTAGATTTAAAATACGCAGAAGAGAAAATCAAGAGATGTGTAAGTGTTAAAAATCTTTACGGAGATTTAAGATTTTGAGAACTGGTATGTTGAAACTGGCTTGAAAGGATTTAATAACCAATCAGAAACCTGAGAAAAATGGAAGCTGATTTTTCAGTCCGATAGACGTGAGAAAGTCTCAGCATCACCCTGGACCCTCTGCTGAGTAGATCTGAAATGGAAACAGAGCCCACAACTGTCCCAGGCCCGCTGAGGTAAATAAAATAAAAATTTCAAAGGGGCAGTTTTAACAATACAAGCCTCCCCTTTCCAGCCTGGCTCCCCTTTCCCAGCCTCCTTAAAGACTATGAAGCACAAATAAAACCCTGAGCACAATCCCCTTAGCAGTAGACAGGAAGACTCCATGCAGGAGCCTCACAACACTTTACCTGCCATGTGTGTTTAGCTTTTCCTGAATTACCTGTAAATCTCCCATTTTTACGTCTAAAGCCTAAGAGCCAACTGCCACCTTTGTCTAAAATGTCATATTTACCTGATTTCTCCTCACTGTCTTTGGAATTTTTGTGTGTGTGTGTGAATTCTAGGTGCTCATAGATTACAATTCCTGGTCTCTGTCAGCAGTTGGACAGAAGATAGCGGGGGTGCGAGGCCTTTGTCTGCTTTCTGAATTTAGGTAGGCAGAAAAAGTATCTGTGCAGCTACTTCCTGCACCTAGAGACTCGAGGGTTTTCTGTATTCTTTCCTCCCTGAGATGTTCTTTATTCTTTCCTCCCAGAGATGTTCTTTGTTTCTTGTGTCTGTGTCTTGCGTATCCTTTGCCCTAAGAAGGAACTACCATGGGGACAGAACACAGGCACAGGCTCCAGTAAGACTGTCATTGGAGCCGGCCCCACTGGCTGGGGAGTTAAGTGTTTCTCTCCAGACCCGTGTCTGCAGAGACAAACTTTGCTGTGGGTCCCTCTCTAAAAGTCTCTTTAGGTTTTTCTTTCCTTCTTGTTCTGAGTCCTGGGAGCTTGGCTTTGTGACCAAGGAAGCTAATCCTCTTTGGTCCCCACCTTCGGCCAGGTGCACTTACTCCATTGCACCTGGTGGCCAGTGAGATAAGCTGGGGTTCCCAGTGCACCTCTGCCTGGCTGTGCCAGCTCCCAGGGGACTGTGTTCTGAGGGGCCTCTGCCCATAAGGGGCATCTGTCCCCCCCAGCCTTCCTTACCCTTTAGTGCTGGTCAGATCCCGGTCTAGTAGCACCTGCTCGGGGCCACAGATTAGTGGGTTTGGGGCTGGAGGTGCCTCACATTTTGTGGGAGACCTGAGACACTCTGTCCACCCCACCATCCCTACTGCCTATGTGATGAAGGTCTGTGCTTTCTCTGACTGTCTTTGGGGGTGATCCTTTGGCTCTGGGAGGGCTGCTTCCTCCGCACTCGGTGTGGAGGGGCCTCTGGCTTCCTGGCCTGAGCTGTAAAGAGGCTGCTTGGTGTCTCACTATTTAGACCTCACTGTCCACATCAAGACGATGGGTCCTTGGAATGGGGAAAACTTATAAATTTACATTGTGTTATAGAACTCTTGTGACAACCAGCTGTTTTCTTGGTAAAACATCGTGTGTTTTCTCTATAGTTGTTACTAACTCTGTTAATTTGTGATCTCTGTGTGAAACCAGTTTGTGTTTGTGTGTGGTAAGACGTTTTGTAGCTCCGTACGGTGTTACCAGTTTGTGATATTTGATTGGCTTGAACAAGTTAAATGATTATATAAAGTAAGAAATAAAATACAAACAAACAGAAATACTTTATGATCTGGTGAAATAGTTGATGTTAAAGCTGGTTTTAGTTTGGTTTGATTACACAGTCATGCGTTTGAAAATTATCAGCACAAAATACAATTTTTTCTAACTGGGTTTATAAAAATTAGTTATCTGTTAAAAATATGTCAAGAAAATAGCTTTGGTCATTACTGACTTTGAAATCTCAAAGTTTTAACTACTATATCAAATAGGTACAATTAAAATAAAAGGTAAACTTTTAGGTGATAATTACATTGTATATATACATGGAAAAGATTTTCCAGGTGTCTTTGGTAATTGGAAATGATAAAGTTTTATCCTATAAATTAAATGATGCATCATTATTGAATGTCTAGAGCATTTCCAAGTAGCAGAATAATGACACACTAAGTACTGAACATTGATTTATCAACTTTTTTGCTATTTATTGTAGATGAACTAAATATTTTTGGGTGTATTAGTAAACATGTCTTCTGCCACGTTAGAACTTTTGTGCTAAGAGGAAACATATTTCTAGAAGTTATGAAATATGTTCATAATTGCATCAAGCTAAAGAATCCTGGTGTAGCTGCAGGATTGGTCACTTAGTTTCCACTGCTGATTAAGATGGACGTTTGAATTGTTTAAGTCTCTGCTATTGTGAAGAGCGCTTCTGTGGATTCATGTATCCACCTTTAACAACTGTTTTCAATTTTGGGGGTATATTTCTAGAAGTGGGTCTGTTGAGCCACATGGGCATTTTTTTGTGGGGTGGAAATTTCCAAGTGTTGTATGCAGAAGCCACACCATTGTAATTTTTCACGTTCAATGTTTAAGGGTTCTAATTTTTCTACAATGTTGCTGCTGTTTGTTAGTTTTAGTTTCTGGATTATAGCCCTTCTGGTACTGTGTGAGGGGGTATCACATGTGGTTGTCATTTGCATTTGCATCGGGACTGAGGATGTGGAACATCTTACTGTGCTTGTTGACTATTTGCAGGTCTCATCTGGACAAGGTTCTATTCAATTCTATTTTAAAATGTTAGTCATTTTCTTTTTTTGTTCTTGAGTTGTAAAAGTTCTTTGTCTCCTGGATAGCAGACTATTATCAGATATATAATGTGTACCTATTTGGTTCCATTTTATGGCGTGTCTTTTCGCTCTCTGGATTGCTTATTTTGATGCATGTATGTTTTTAATTTTGAGGAAGTCTAATTTATCTTTTTTTTGTTGTATGTGCTGTCATATCTAAGAAACCATCGCTAATCCAAGATCATGACAATGTATCTCCACGTTTTGTTTGAGAGTTTATACTTTTACTGCCTGTATTTAAGCCCCTCATGTATTTTAAGTTTTGTGTGTGGTGTGAGGAGGGGTCCAATTTCATTTCTCTTCATTTGGATGGTCATTTGCCCAGTACCATTTGTTGGAAAACCCTTCTTTCCCCAATGTCAGGGTGTCTGCCCTTTGTGGGTCTGGACATGGCCCTGCGACCACCCCCCTGCATGGGAGCGGTACAACTGCGGCTGAGTTTCTATTTGACGCCAACAGCATGGTAGGATATAACATGCGTGCATACATCCACCTGAAACCTTGACTCCGACGCCGAAATGTGGGCTCACTTTGCCTGTAACTACTCATCCTGTACTCATGAAATACCTAAATAATGTGGTGGAACAACTGAAAATTTCATTATAGAAGAGTTCAGTTCAGAAACTGGTGGCAGTCCTCTCAAATATTGAAAGGGGTGAAGTCATTAAAAGATAATTGATATTGATTGTGACAAGACTGCCAAAAATGAAAGTACACTCAGAGAAAAGGCTCAGAAAGCTCTCCAAAATGAAACTCTTTCTGTGTTCAGACAGGTCACAGCTACAATGACATTCCTGCCACTATTGGAAGTTTCTTGTTCATTTGATCTACTGATTTATACAAATATTAGGTTGTGCCTGAAAAATGGGAAGAGTCAGGACTATAGTTGATCACCAATTGTGAGCACGTCTGCCTTCCTGCCTCACTGCCATCATCCAGAGTAAATCGCATGGTGGCCTACAGACTCCCTGGTAATGCCTGAAGATGAGAACACTAACGTAAATCCTCAGATGTGCTTCTCCTGAAACCAAGTCAACTGTAGTTCATATATTTTATAGCTTAACTTTTAGATGGCGGAAAACTTAACGTACTTTACAGGACCGTGCATGATTGTCCCATTTTGGGGGTATGTGTTTGACTTTCCAGGGTGTTGCCACAATATTTTGCACACTTTTGCACACTTTTTTTTTACACAAAAAGCAGATTACTTTGGCCTTGTAATGTTAATTCCTTGAAGGTGGTAACTGTAGATAGGAAAAGTTTTCGTATGAAACAAAATGCTATCCCAAGTCACACCTTTTGATCAAGTGACTTTACTCAGAATACAGGTTGGGAAGTATTTAAAGATGAAACACAGTAAATGAAGTCTGAATACTCAGAATCTTGGTTTAGGTCCTAAAGTATCTGATAATACATAGATAATAAAATATTGCTATTAAGTCTTTTTGCCATTTATTTCATTTGTATAGTAACCATACTGAAAACAAAATCTCCAATTATTGGATTGTAATTTATACAAATTACACTTACAAAACTAATATTTCTAGTGTTTAAATCCGGTCATAGAGCACTGTAGTCGCACAACAGCCTAGCCAAATGTCCCTTCATGTCTTTCCTTAAGGAAAGAAGAGTTTGTGAGATTATGCCTTTCTGGGACTCTGTTCCATCCTTGTGTTTACACCTTATGTCTCTGTCTGGTCCCCAAAAGATGGTTTGGAGCCAAAGACGAGTAAGATATTTCACGGGAGACACAACCTAAGCCAGGCGGAACTGAGTGGGGACCCCAAACTAGCTGCCTTGGACAGCAGCCTGGGAAAGTCTGTTGCCAGCTCTGGCTTTCCCCTTGCACGTTTCCACTTCTCTCAGCAGAGTTGTTACAATGTGAAAGACATGATCCTGAAAAGATACATACTTTAGGTACAAAACATCCTGGGATCTTGTGCTTCAGCTGCTTACAGACAAAGGGTGATTGGAATAAACATTTTCTGTTATGAAGTCTGAGCCTCACAGATTGTGTAAGAAACAATGTTGCTTTCTTGTACTTGCTTTCTTGTACTTGCTTTCTTGTAGCTGTAGACCTATCAATAAAACCTCCTGCCAGCTTTATTCTGGGCTCCAGTCCTCTGAGACTGAGAGACCCCTGGCCTTCGGAGAGATTTAACTGCATTAAGTCTCTGTTTGTTTCTTGCTTAAAAACTTAACCCAAACCGCCCCTTCTCGCACCCTCACTGCCCTTGTTGCGCGGGACCTGACAGAGCACTTTTAAAAATGTCTTTCTGAGGGTGGCCTGTTAGCTCACTTGGTTAGAGCATGGTGCTGCTAACACCGAGGTTGCCGGTTCAATCCCCACATGGGCCACTGTGAGCTGCGCCCTCCTTACCAAAAAAAAAAAAAAAAAAAGGAACACAAAAAATAGAAAAAAAGCGTATTTCTGTGTTTCATAAATTAAAGCTGTAAATGACAATGATAAATTTAATGTGTATGTTCAAAAATAATCCACTGATTTAGCCCGACGGGTTTATTTCTGGGTCCTCAATACAATTCCATTGATCTCTGTGTATATCTCTACGCCAGTGTCACCATGTTTTCCTTACTGTGGCTCTGTACTAATTACGAATTACGTTTGGGAAGGGTGAGCCTCCAACCTGATTTTGTTTTTGAAGATCCTTATGGCTCTTTTCTTCCCTGGAAATTTGCTGTGAATATTAGGATCAGCTTGCACGTTTTTCCACAAAGGCCTTGGGGCCTTTTCACAGGAATGACACTGAATCCTTACATCGCATCTGTTCTGTTGCCATCCTAACAATTTCCATCACCATGAGACGGCCTCACGTTTATGTAGGTAGTTTCCTTTAATTTCTTTCAGCAAACAAAGACATTATGTTTTGTAATTTTCAGTGTAGAAGCCTTGCACTATTCCTAAGTATTTTATCAACGTTGATGTTATTTAAAATGGAATTGTGTTCTTAAATTCTTTTTTAGATTACTCCTTGCTAGCGTATACAAATAAAACAGATTCCTCTGTATTGATATTTTGTCATTTAACGTTGAATTACTTTACAGTAATAATAATTTTTTTGTTGATTCTTTTGGAAGTTATGTATTTAAGATGCGACTTGTCATCTGTGAATAGACAGTTTCAGTTCTTCCTTTCACATAAAGCACATTACTACAACTTTATAAGGGATATAGATCTGTATCTTCTGTTTTTGTGACCTACTTCTGATTTGACTGGTTAGGGGCTATTAGTGTCCCAACAGGGCTAGGGTTGGGGCTGAGGGGCAGTGTGGTGCTGAGTCAGGGGTTAAAGTGAAGATTGTGGGTTACAGTTTGGTTATGGTTTATGTGTATTGTTTATGGCTACATGTATGTTACATGGTTTATGAGATTGATTATGGATTACATGGATGGTTTATGGCTATGTGTTTTTGGTTATAGTTTATAGTCACGGTTTATGGATATGGTTCATAGTTTGTGGTTTCTGGAGATAGTTTAGTATTACGTTGAGGGTTTAGGTTACGGTTTATGCTGTTGGTTATGGTTTATGGTTGTAAGGTTTTACGTTTATGTTAAGGTTTAGATTTAGGCTTAGGGCTAAGGGTTTAGTGTTTAGGTTTTACAGGTTAGGTGTTTGGTTTGGGGTTAGGGTTAGGGCTCAGTGATGTGCAATCTGTTGCTTTCCTGACCCAGCATCTGTTCTCTGGCCCCAGTCCAGCACCTCAGCTTCCAGGGAACTCAGTGGCTTCCAGTCCTACCTGACATATCAAAATCAAGACTTCCTGGGTGCAGGATATGAGGACACTGGGTAGGGATCGATCTCAGGGGAACTTCCAAACTGCTTTGTCCCCTTTCCTTCCCTGTCCCAGGAGAGGGAACTCCAGAGCAATGTGACGAGAATAAGTGGGAAGATGAGGTCCTGGATGCATCATTGCTTAGCATTTTCCTTATTTTAGGGTCCATTTTGTTCATGGAAATCACCCATTTCGACGCAATAGGTGTATCTTAACTTTAGTTTTACTTTCTCCTCTCTTTCCAGAATTGTTACAATCAACGTACACATGTTGATGCATGACTGTTCACTGAAGTCTGTATTTTATTCAGATTCCTGCTTTCAGGCCCAGTCTCAGTGCTGACACCTCTGTCTGTCAAAGCCCGCACCAGACAGGTTAATGGTGACAGCTGGGGGTACCTGGTGAGTGAACTGGGGTGTTATGATAGGAAATGAGACCAGGAGAAGAACATGAGGCCTGATAAAGTCGCAACACTGTGCTGATGACAGAGACTTTCCTCTCCAGCCCCAGTGAAGCTGCTGGTGGTTGTAGGCACAGGAAGTGACGGGGTTAGACCCCACCTTAGTTAGAAAGATGGAGCTGGTCCCAGTGTGCAGGTTGCCCTGGACGAGGGAAGGACGGCAGCAGGGAGACCCGTGAGAAGAGCGGTGAGAGGCGCTCTGGCCTGAGCTGAGACAAGGGCCTTGAATTTGGAGATGAGCAGGGTTTGAAGACCAGGGAGGGGCTGTGGTGAGCGCTGCCCTGTGGACGAAGCTGGCACAGATGCCAGAGTCAGCACTCAGGGGACTGGCTGTGTGGACACCAACAGGAGAGCGCATTGTGCCACCAGGAGACTATTTGCTAATAGTCCTTCTATTTGCTCATAGATCCTTCCAGCCCATGGAGGTAGAGAAAGGACTGAGAAGGGAAGAGGGAGGGGGAGTGAGGGCCCATCTCCTGTGGGGCAGGAGCTGACCTGCATCACCTCACTGATCTCACAGCCACCCTGAGAGGGAGCCGTTATCCCCACCTGACAGGTGAGGAGACTGACTTCCCATGTCTTTGTCTGAAGTCACACAGCTAGTGCTTGGAGGAGACAGAAGCCAGCTCTGCGCCTGTCTGAGGCTCACGCACCCCTCCATAGGGAAGGTGTCACCCCAGACTCCATTCTGAGCAGCCAGGAAGCTCTTGTAAGTTGTGACCTCAGAGGAAGGGAAGATGGGGAGATGCTCCCTCATGTCAGATCCCTCCTTCCAGACAACCTCACAGCTAATAGCTCACCAATGGTCGACTACCTCCTAGCCATCAGCCTCATTCCGCAGATCCATGGGGAGTATGCACACTGCATTTTTCCCCTCGGTTTTTCTCACATTCACTAAGCTCCAGGAAACTTGGTCCATCTCAAACACCTGAACCTGTCAGACGTGGACAAACTGGGAAAGAGCCTTGCCACCATCTTCTCACCACATCCACAGCAGCAATTGCTGGATCACCCCTCCTGCTTTCATTTGTCTCAGCTGCAAAAACAGCTGAACCCCCTGTCCTGCCACTCCACCCAGGCTCCGTGATATGGCACCTGATTTCCACTCCACCTTGTTTTGGCTTTGTAACATCCTGCAGGAAAAACTCAGAGACTAACGAACTGTGATCCCTACCCTCTCCTCTTTTCCTCATTGCGTGAACCACACAACTCCAACCTCACTCCAGCCCCTTCTCTCTCCCTCCAAATCCTCTCCGTTATCTCTACCTTTCTCCTTATCTCTACTTGTCCATTTTAGAGCTCCTTTTCTTTGATTCCATCACCTGATTTTCAACCCAAGAAGACTTGAGTCCCATTATTGTCTTTATTATATGACTCTTCCCTCTCATAACACTTTGCCTACCATTACCCCTTATCTCTACCCGGCTCACAAGCTAATTCTTCATCTTCCACATATGCTTGCCTGCTCACCAATTGTACAGGGACTTACATCCTAGGTTTCCTTTCTCCAGATATTGAGATCACCGCCAATAGTCAGTTTCTACCTCTCCCCACATATACTCTCATGCACCAAAGATGCTCACCAATTGTACAGGGACTTACATCCTAGGTTTCCTTTCTCCAGATATTGAGATCACCGCCAATAGTCAGTTTCTACCTCTCCCCACATATACTCTCATGCACCAAAGATGGTCGTTCTCCTTATCCACTTTTAGTGTCACTGAACATCTCTGTGGGAGTAACGAAAGGAACGGCAGGGCTAGGAGTCTCCTTACATGAATTTCAAACCCTGCCACAGGATCTCAGCCAGGCCCAGAATCAC
The DNA here is from genome assembly GCF_964194185.1 of Rhinolophus hipposideros. Lineage (NCBI taxonomy): Eukaryota > Metazoa > Chordata > Mammalia > Chiroptera > Rhinolophidae > Rhinolophus > Rhinolophus hipposideros. The sequence continues at coordinate 9,117 of NW_027669467.1, read as the reverse complement.
AGACACCACCTCAGGAACCAAGTGGCGATCCGAGTTTACAGCTAAGAGTGGCTCTTGATTTGTTCTCCTCATAGGGCCTTTAACTATTATCTTTTATGGTCCTAGCCTTTGGTCTTTGCCTCTTCCACCTTTTCACCCAATTCCTGCAGAGCCTACTCCAGGTGTGCACAAATGGAGCTGTCCATAAAATGCTTCACCTACAACAACATTACCAGCCCCTTCCACAATGTCTCTCTCCTCTCTCCACCTTCATTCAGCCTGAAGAAACTACAGAATAGAGACACGGTGGCCTTTCTACATTTTAATAACAAACAAGTGTGGAAGGGTAGGTCTCTGAATGTTAGAGACCTTCATTTAATGTTAGGTCTCAGAGACCTTGACTTACAGACAGAGCCATGTTGGCTGACCTACACAAACAGAGCCATGCTTGTAACAACAAAAAATACCACAAAAGAGCTACTAGCTTGCTGCCATTCAACATTTCATGTTCAAACAATGCTATCCTGTCTGCACAGCCCCTATAGAAACCTCCTCATCCCCTCTTCAGGACTGGAAGTCTCCTTTAGACATGCAGTCCGGATTGTAGCCATCTTTTGCACAGCCAATATACTGTTGCTCTCTTACAATAAAGCTTTCTTAAGTTGCCTGACTGTGTGCATTCCATTTCCAGCCAACCTATCAAAGAATACAAGTGATTCTCAAGTGACTTTTATATAAATCATGTTGTCATAACATTGGTTTGGAAAGTTTGGTTGAAATATGCTCTAGATTTGAGAGCTGAGGATTTTTCAATGTAAAGGAATATGCCCCGCAATGTTTGCCTTCAACTTAGAAAAGCAGTCTTTTCTTATATAAGAGCTTATGAAATGAGCTATTTCACTGTCTGCCTCTATTGCTAAAAATCTTTCTTGGTGATTTAGCATTACATTTGGTAACCTATAATATGGAATGCATATGATTCTTTCCTATCTATATCTACGTATCTATGTACGTATGTATCTATCTATGTGTGTGTATCTGACATTTAAATAGATACCCACACATGCATGTGTATATACTCATAAACACACAAAAGAATGTAAAGAAAAACATATTCACACTTATTTGTCTTACCCATCATTTTATGGTTCTAACAGATTACTTGCTATATATTGCAAACAAAATATCTCCAAATATGTGGTAAAAGATCATAGGTTTACAGTAAAGAACTAACTATACGTGTCTGTGTCAATCTTGCCCTTCCTGTACAAGTCCAACACATGCCCTCCATCAGTTTTTCTTTTTGAGTTCTTTGGGTGATTAATGTTTATTCTCCAAAGACTGCTTCTGGATCTAAACGTTCTTCTGCAATTGATGTTATCGTCTAACTATTGCCTTCCTCATATGATAGATGAGGATGATCTCCCTTACATCCCCTATCTACTCTTTTTGGTAACTTATTGAATCACTATTCTGATTTGTCAACTATGCAAATTCAAACAAGATACGTACACCTGCATTTCCTATCCCACAAACCAGAGCCAAAATCTCTTGACTTCACATTTCGTTACGATGAGGACATCTGTAAGGCTCAGGAGGAGGCTGACGGTTGGTAAGTACATGAGTTCTCTCCCTACCCAAGAAGGGTGCTAGAATTCCATTCCCTACTCTGTAGGTCCATTGCTGTGACTCCTCTGCCCCACAAAAAGGAAGTTCTGTCATGAAATTTAAATGAATTATCTGTCTTTCATGAATTTATTACATCTGGAATATTTTTCTAAGCTCTCAATAATTATATATTCTATTGAATCTGATTTTTATCTCTGGACCACATTTTCCAAAAATCTGATCTTCTCCTGGTTTTCTTGGTACTTCTACTAACTCATTTCAGTATTTCCTGGATTCCTTAGTGTCCTCAAATTCATACATTTTGACATACATTTATACATGTAAATAGCTTCTAATATTTTAATATTTTAGATTTAGAGAAGAGCTACAAAAATAGTACACAGTGCCCTTATTTCCATTAGCTAGAATTTCCTAATGTTAGCATGATCAAAATTAAGAAGTAAACATTTTACCAGAGGGTAAGGGGGGAGGGGAGTGGTAGATAAGGGTAAAGGATCAAATATATGGTGATGGAAGGTGAACACACAATGGAATTTATAGATGATGTAATACAGAATTGTACACCTGAAATCCATGTAACTTTACTAACAATTGTCACCCAAACAAACTTCAATTAAAAAAAAGAAATAAACATTGGTACAATACTGTTTTCTAAACTCGAGACTTTATTTGGATTTCACCAGTTTCCCCTAAAGTGTTGTCTTTCTGTTTCAAGATCCAGTCCAATCCAATCTTTGATTGCCATAGTTCTCCTCTAATCTGTAATAGTTCCTCAGATTTTCCTTGACTTTCATGACTTTGACACATGTTAAGCGTAATTCTCAGCTATTTTATAGGAAGCTCCTCAATTTTGATTTTGTCTGATATATCCTTATAAGTACAATACAGTTATGGGTTTTTGAGATGACTATCAGAGAGGTGACACGCCCTTCTCACTGCACAATTTCAGGGAGGGCATGATGTAAATCTGTATTATTACTGGTTATGTTAAACTTGGTCATTTTATTAACGTAATGTCTACCATGTTTTTTCATTGAGAAGTTCCTTTTTCCCCCTTGATAAATAATATTTAATGGAGATACTTTAAGACTGAAAGATACTATTTTTCCTTAAATTTTTGACCTGCTGATTTTTTTGTTAAATCTTATCCAGATATCATATCCTTCAAGGCAGCATGCTGATCCTCTTAGTAATTCAAGTACTTCCCTGCCCCTCAACTAAGGATAGATTGTCTTGTTCTCTTCTCCAGCTGCAATCTCTTTTCACTAGTATTCTAAGAGCAAAGTGTTTGGTTCCCCTGCCCCACAGATCAAGGCTCCTATTCAAAAGAGGAGGTAGAGAGAAAGTGTTCCAGTGGAGTTCAATGCTCCTTCTACAGCGGCGCTCTTCCCCATCAAGTTTTTCACCAGGAGAAGCATTTCTTAGGATTCTCCAGCTCTTGTGTGAGTGCCTCCCAGGGTTCATGGAGAAAAAACCATGCGAAAGGATGCAGATTTCATTTCCCTGTGATTTGTTCCCAAGTTCTGATATCTCTCTCATTATTTTCAGGCTCACTCATATTCTTTCACTTATATTCAAATATCTGATTGTACACATTTAAGAACAAAAAAACAAAAATATTTATTGCAAGCTCTATCTGTGGAGAAGGGGCTTGTGCATGACAGGCCCCACCTCAGAACGAGCATTTAAGACAAAAGACAAAAATTCCTTCAGACCCTTTTTTCCTTTACTTTGCCTTCCACAATATCAGAAATTAAGTTTTTACACTATAAGTTTTGCTCTATTCCACTCCTACTAAAAAATCTTTTCATAGCCCTCTGTTGGTGAGGCGAGGCGAGGCGAGGCAAAAAAGCCATGACGTGACATCTCACTGTGATTTTCATTTTCATTTCTGTGATAATTAGTGATGTTGAGTATTTTTTCATATGTCTATTAGCCATCTGTATGTCCTTTTTGGAGAAATGTCTATTCAGGTCCTCCGCCCGTTTTTTAATTGGATTGTTTGTTTTTTTGTTGTTGAGTTGTATGAGTTCCTTACATATTTTGGGTATTAGTCCCTTATCAGAGGTGTTGTTTGCAAAAGTCTTCTCCCATTTGGTTGGTTGCCTCTTTATTTTGCCAATGGTTTCTTTTGCTGTGCAGAGGCTCTTTAGTTTGGCATAGTCCCATTCATTTATTTTAGCTTTTACTTCCCTTGCCTTTGGAGTCAAATTCATAAAATGCTCTTTGAACCCAAGGCCCATAAGTTTAGTACCTATGTTTTCTTCTATGCAGTTCATTGTGTCAGGTCTTATGCTTAAGTCTTTGATCCATTTTGAATTAATGTTGGTACATGGTGACAGATAGCAGTCCAGTTTCATACTTTTGCACGTGGCTATCCAGTTCTCCCAGCACCATTTATTGAAGAGGCTTTCTTTCCTCCATTGTATGTTTTTAGCTTCTTTGTCAAAAATTACCTGTCCATATTTATGTGGTTTTATTTCTGGGTTCTCAATTCTATTCCATTGGTCTATGTGTCTGTTTTTCTGCCAATGCCATGCTGTTTTGATTATTGTAGCCCTGTAGTACAAGCTAAAGTCAGGGAGTGCGATACCTCCAGTATTGTTCTATTTTCTTAAGATTGCTTTGGCTATTCGTGGTATTTTGGGGATCCAAACAAATCTGATGATTTTTTGTTCTATTTCTTAGAAAATGCCATTGGGATTTTGATGGGGATTGCATTAAATCTGTATATTGCTTTAGGTAATATGGTCATTTTAACTATGTTGATTCTTCCAATCCATGAGCACGAAATGTCTTTCCATTTCTTTGTGTCTTCTTCAATTTCTTTCATAAATGTCTTATAATTTTCAGCATATAAATCCTTCACATCCTTGGTTAAGTTTATTCCTAGGTATTTTATTCCTTTTGCTGCAATTGCAAACGGAATTGTTTTTGTATTTCTTTTTCTGAGATTTCATTGTTAGTATATAGGAATGCAATGGACTTTTGTCCATTGTTTGTAGCCAGCAACTTTACTGTGTTCGTTGATTGTTTCTAATGGCTTTTTGGTGGAGTCTTTAGGGTTTTCTATATATAGCATCATGTCATCTGCAAAGAGTGACAATTTAACTTCTTCATTCCCAATTTGGATGCCTTTTATTTCTTTCTCTTGCCTGATGGCTCTGGCAAGGACTTCCAACACTATGTTGAAAAGCAGAGGTGATAGGGGACAACCTTGTCGTGTTCCTGAACGTAGAGCATAGGGCTTCAGTTTTTCACCATGAATTATGAGATTAGCTGAGGGCTTGTCATATATGGCCTTTATTACGTTACGGTATTTTCCTTCTATACCTATTTTATTAAGTGTTTTAATCATAAATGGATGTTGTATCTTGTCAAATGCTTTTTCTGCATCAATTGATATAATCGTATGATTTGTGTCCATTATTTTGTTTATGTGATGTATCACGTTGATGGATTTGCAGATGTTGAACCATCCTTGTGCCCCGGGGATGAACCCCACTTGGTCGTGATGAATAATCTTTTAAATGCATTGTTGTATTCAACTTGTTAGAATTTTGGTTAGGATTTTTGCATCAGTATTCATCAGAGATATTGGTCTGTAGTTTTCTTTCTTTGTGCTGTCCTTCCAGGTTTTGGCATCAGGGTAATGTTGGCCTCATAAAATGAGATAGGGAGTACTGTCTCTTCTTCAATCTTTTGGAAGAGTTTGAGTAGGATTGGTATTAGATCCTGTTTGAAGGTTTGGTAGTATTCACTAGTGAAGCCATCTGGTCCCGGAAGGTTTTAGATGACTGATTCAATTTCGTTACTGGTGATCGGTCTGTTTAGATTTTCCAGTTCTTCATGGTTCAGCCTTGGAAGGCTATATTTTTCTAAGAACTTGTCCATTTCTTCTAGGTTATTGAATTTGGTGGCATATAGTCCTTCATAGTATTCTTGGATGATGCTTTGTATTTCTGTGGTGTCCATGATAACTTCTCCTATTTCATTTTTTTTTTTTTTAAAAAGACCAATTTTTTAAAAAAATATTTTATTGGGGAAGGGGAACAGGACTTGATTGGGGAACAGTGTGTACTTGCAGGACTTTTTTCCAAGTCGAGTTGTTGTCCTTTCAATCTTTATTTGTGGAGGGTGCCATTCAGCTTCAAGTTGTTTTCCTTTCAGTCTTAGTTGTGGAGGGCGCAGCTCAGCTCCAGGTCCAGTTGCTGTTGCTAGTTGCAGGGGGCACAGCCCACCATCCCTTCCGGGAATCCAACCGGCAACCTTGTGGTTGAGAGGACATGCTCCAGCCAACTGAGCCATCTGGGAGCTCAGCGGCAGCTCAGCTCAAGGTGCCGTGTTCAGTCTTAGTTGCAGGGGGCAGAGCACGGGACTCCTCTGCCCGGGACTCGAGGAATTGAACTGGCAATCTTGTGGTTGAGAGCCCACTGGCCCATGTGGGAATAGAACCCGCAGCCTTTGGAGTTAGGAGCACGGAGCTCTAACCGCCTGAGCCACTGGGCCGCCCCTCCCCCCCTATTTCATTTCTGATTTTGTTAATTAGTGTCTTCTCTCTTTGTATCTCAGTGAGTCTAGTCAAGGGTTTGTCGATTTTGTTAATCTTTTCAAAGATACAGCGCTTTGTCACATTAATTTTTTCTATTGTCTTTTTGTTCTCTATTTCATTTTGTTTTGCTCTGATTTTTCTTATTTCCTTTCTTCTGCTAACCTTGGGTTTCACTTGTTCTCCTTTTTCTAGTTCTTTAAGTTGTAACATGAAGTTATCTATTTGTGATTTTTCTTGTTTCTTGAGATAGGCCTGTAATGACATAAATTTCCCTCTTAAAACTGTTTTCGCTGCATCCCAAAAATTTTGGAAGGATGTATTTTCATTGTCATTTGTTTCTATGTATCTTTTGATCTCTCCTCTAATTTCTTTTTGACCCAGTCGTTCTTTAAAAGTATGTTGTAAATGAGAAACAAAAACTCATAGACACAGACAGTAATTTAGTGGTTACCAGAGGGTAAGGGGGTGGGGGGTGGGTGATGAGGGTAAGGGGGATCAAATATATGGTGATGGTAAGAGAACTGACTCTGGGTGGTGAACACACAATGGGATTTATAGACGATATAATACAGAATTGTACACCTGAAATCTATGTAAATTTACTAACAATTGTCACCCCAATAAATCTAATTAATAATAAAAAAGTATGTTGTTTAATCTCCATGTGTTTGTGTTTTTTCCTCCTTTCTTTTCCCAGTTGATATCTAATTTCAAAGCCTAGTGATCAGAGAATATGCTTGGTATGATTTCTATCTTCTTACATTTGCTGAGGCTGATTTTATGTCCCAATATATGGTCTATCCTTGAGAATGTTCCATGTACACTCGAAAAGAATGTATAGTCTGATGTTTTAGGATGAAGTGCTCTATACATGTCAATGATGTCCATTTCATCTAATGTGTCACTTAGGGCTGCTAGTGGCATCCTGAGGAGGCGGGGAGCAGGCGGGAGGAGGGGCGCTGGCGGAGCCTGCCAGCGGGGAGATACTCCTGACCTCACTGGCCCAGCAGCCTGGCGCGCGCTCACCAGGCAGGCCGGGCGGCGGCTCTTGGGGGACCGAGGGCGGGCCGCGGGTCCCAGACGGAGAGGGAGAGGGAGAGGGAGGGGGGGACAGGGACAGGGTGTGTGTGAGTGTGAGAGAGAGGGGGGGGGTTCTATCTGGTCGAAACGCGAGGAGGTTGTGACCAAGGGCTGGCGTTGGCGGCGGGGGAGGGTCTAGGAGGGAGAAGGGGTGCGCGCGAGTCCAAGGGGGGGAATCGCTAAACAGCCGACCTCCGACCTCCCAGTCTTATTAGAGGTGGCACGCCAGACACCAGCCGGAACGATGAGCATCCCGGGGAGGTCCGGCTTTGATGGTTGGAGTCATTTCCCCACCCACGCCCGCCCACCCCGGCGCCCCACCACCAGGGTTACGGCCCAACAAGCACACCCCTGCAGGAACGCTCTGCTCCAAGTGTGGGTTTTTAGCGTTCAGATTCCGGGGAAGGAAGGAAGGACCTGTCTTCCCTCTGCCCGCCCGCTTCTTCCTACCGGTCTCACCCTAGGTACCCACTGGGTACCAACAAGCCATTTCACGTGCCGCCTCCTCACCGTGAAAAAGAGGCAGGATGGCGGACAGCCATGAAGGAACCCCATAAATGGCAGCTCTGTATGAAGGGGTGGGGGCGGGGTGGAGGGGAGGAGAGGGGAGAAGCCCTGGCACGGAGCAAACCGTGACTCCCAGTGAGTGGGGAATCCCGGGGTCGTTTTAAAAACCTAACTGGACGCACAGAGGAAAGGCCGTCTGAGGACACTCGGAGAACACGGTTATCTGTAAGCCAAGGACAGAGCCCTCAGCAGAAACCAACAATGCCAAAACCTAGCACTCGAACTTTTAGCTTGCAGTAGTGTGAGGCTACACATTTCTGTCCTTTAAACCACTTGGTCTATGGTATTTGTGATGACGGCCCGAACCAACTAATACAAGGCAGAAGGGGTGGAACGTGGTGCCCAAAATGTGCCTGTCACGTCTCCAATGGTAGAGGGTAAAACTGCACTGTCCCCTGTGCTGTACTGTGGTGTGCTGAGCTGTGCTGACCTGAGCTGAGCTGAGCTGAGCTATGCTGTGCTGAGCTGAGCTGAGCTGTGGTGAGCTGAGCTGAGCTGAGCTGAGCTGAGCTGTGCTGAGCTGAGCTGAGCTGAGCTGTGCTGAGCTGAGCTGAGCTGTGCTGAGCTGAGCTGAGCTGAGCTGTGCTGTGCTGAGCTGTGCTGACCTGAGCTGAGCTGAGCTGAGCTGAGCTGAGCTGAGCTGAGCTGTGCTGAGCTGAGCTGAGCTGAGCTGTGCTGAGCTGAGCTGAGCTGTGCTGAGCTGAGCTGAGCTGAGCTGAGCTGAGCTGAGCTGTGCTGAGCTGTGCTGTGCTGAGCTGAGCTGACCTGAGCTGAGCTGAGCTGAGCTGTGCTGTGCTGAGCTGAGCTGAGCTGTGCTGAGCTGAGCTGACCTGAGCTGAGCTGAGCTGAGCTGTGCTGTGCTGAGCTGAGCTGAGCTGTGCTGAGCTGAGCTGAGCTGAGCTGTGCTGAGCTGTGCTGTGCTGAGCTGAGCTGTGCTGAGCTGAGCTGAGCTGAGCTGAGCTGAGCTGTGCTGAGCTGTGCTGAGCTGAGCTGAGCTGAGCTGAGCTGTGCTGAGCTGTGCTGTGCTGTGCTGAGCTGAGCTGAGCTGTGCTGAGCTGAGCTGAGCTGAGCTGAGCTGTGCTGAGCTGTGCTGTGCTGTGCTGCGTCTGCTCTGAGACCCACCAACAGCTCTGGGCGGCCTTCTCCCCACAGCCAGCCAGGCCACTGTGGCTTGGGGGTTCTCTGCCCACTTAGAAGGAAGTGAAGCCCACCGCGGCGTTAGAGTATTGTGGGGAGCCATGATTTCTTGTTTCTCAGGAGTTTGTAGTCTGGCTTCTAAAACATTATCTCTGCAAAACACCTGGGGAGCT